>NW_006436282.1:11995300-12026252 GCF_000325575.1 Pteropus alecto | reverse complement strand
GTTTTTTTTTGTTTTTTTTTGTTTTTTTTTGTTTTTTTTTGTTTTTTTTTGTTTTTTTTTGTTTTTTTTTGTTTTTTTTTGTTTTTTTTTGTTTTTTTTTGTTTTTTTTTGTTTTTTTTTGTTTTTTTTTGTTTTTTTTTGTTTTTTTTTGTTTTTTTTTGTTTTTTTTTGTTTTTTTTTGTTTTTTTTTGTTTTTTTTTGTTTTTTTTTGTTTTTTTTTGTTTTTTTTTGTTTTTTTTTGTTTTTTTTTGTTTTTTTTTGTTTTTTTTTGTTTTTTTTTGTTTTTTTTTGTTTTTTTTTGTTTTTTTTTGTTTTTTTTTGTTTTTTTTAATGGAGAGAAGAAATATAATCATTTCTCTCCTACTCATGAATAAGTTTCCAAGTCATTGGTGATATTCTGGCAGTCAGCCTCTGAAGAAGATATAATTGGAAGTGGACGAGAGGATAGGCCAAATGTCTGTATTCCTCACAACATAAACACTTTATGCTGTATGAGTTTTCTATTGCTTCCATACCAAGTAACCACACATGTATTACTTTAAAACAACACAAGTTTACTGTCTCACAGTTTTATAGGTCAGAAGTCCACTACGGCTCTCTCTCAACTACAATCAAGATGTACTGACAATACCAATTGCTGGCAAGAAGAGGAGCAACAGGAACTCTCAAATCATTTCTGGTAGGAATATAAAATGGTGCAACCACTTTGAAAGATAGTTTGGTGGTTTCTTACAAAGCTGAACATAGTCTTACTATACAATCCATGTATGTAGACTCATGCTCCTAGGTATTTAGCTTTTTTTTTCTGTAAATGGGACCCATGCACTGTTTTGTTTTGTTTTGTTTTTAAATTTTAAACAGCTTTATTAATATATAATTGATACAAAAAGAACCGCACATACTAGATATAATTTGATGAGTTTGGACACATAACATCACCACGATCAAAGCAACAGATATATCTAACACCTCCAGTGGTTTTTTTTGTTTGTTTTTTGGGTTTTTTTTGTCCTTTTGCATCGTGTGCCAGGCACTGTTTTTTTTTTTTTTTTTTAATTTTAAACAGCTTTATTGATATATAATTGATATACAAAGAACCACACATGCTAGATATAATTTGATGAGTTTGGACACACACAAACATTTGTGCTAACATCACCATGATCAAAGCAACAGACATATCTAACACCTCCAGTGGGCTTTTTTTTTTTCCTGTCCTTTTGTGAATCGTGTGTATGTTAACATTTCATAGATATTTACTCTTTTAACAAACATTGAAGTACACAATACCATATTGTTAACTATAGTCACAATGTTGTATGGCAGATCACTAGAACTTACTCATCTAGCACAACTGAAACTTCATACCGATTGAATAACAATTTCCCCCAGCCCCTGGCAAAGGCTGTTGCACTTTCCACTTCTGTGATTTCAACTACCCTGGATACTTCATATAAGTGAAATCACATAGGTTGTCTTTGCAATCTGTTGAATGATTAACACCAATCTTTCTCAAACTTTTCCCAAGAATTTAAGAGGAGGAAAAGCTTCCAAATGTATGAAGCCAGCATGACCCTGATACCAAAACCAGACAAAGACTCAATATCCCTGATAAAAATGGATGCAAAAATTTTCAACAAAATAGCAAACCAAATTCCACAGCACATTAAAAGGATCATACATCATTTTCAAGTGGGATTTATCCCTGGGATGCAAAAATAGTTCAAAATATGCCACACCACATTAATAGAATGAAGAATATGAAATGACATATTCACATCAACATGTGGAAAAAGAATTTGACAGTCTGATAAAAGCATTTAAACAACTACAAATTTTTTTAAAGTTCCTCGACATAAAGGCCATATACAACAAGCCCACAGCTATCATCATACTCAATGGTGAAAGATTGAAAGCTTCTCCTCTAAGATCAGGAATAAGACAAGTACCCACTCTCACCACTTCTATTCAGAATAGTACTGGAAGTCCTAACCAGAGCAATTAGGCAAGAAACAAAATACATCCAAATCAGAAAGGACTAGTTAAAACTATCTGTTTACCAATAACAAGATCCTATATGTAGAAAATCATAAGACTCCACCAAAAAAAAATAAATTAATTAAAGTAAACAAGTTTAGTAAAGTTGCAGTATACAAAATCAACATAAGAAAATCAGTTGCATGTCTATACACTAAGAATGAATCATCCAAAAAGGAAATTAAGAAAACGATTCTATTTAAAATGGCATCAAAAAGAATAAAATATGTAGGATTAAACTTAATCAAGAAGGTGAAAGACTTGCACGATATACTGAAAACTATAAAATATTGATGAAAGAAATTAAAAGACAAATAAATGGAAAGACACCCTGTGTTCATGGATTGGAAGACTAAATATTGCTCTAGGATAAAATGTTTATCCTATCCATAGTTATCTACTTATTCAATACTATCCCCATCAAATCTCCTAATGCCATTTTTTATAAAATTTGGATGAAACCACAAAAGTCCCAGAATAGCCTAAGCAATCTTAGCTAGAGTCATCACACTTCATAATTTCAAAATATACAATACAGTTTGTAGACAGTACAGCTACAATAATTAAAATGATATGGCTCTGTCATAAAGACAGACATATAGACTAATGAAACAGAATAGAGAGCCCAGAAATAATTATTTGCATATACAATCAATTAATATTTGACAGGGTTGCCAAGAACACACAATGGGGAAAGAATAGTTTAACAAATGGTACTGGGAAAACTGGAAACCCAAATACCAAAAAAAAAAAAAGAAAAGAAAAATTAAACCCCACATTAGACCATACACAAAAATCAATTCAAAATGGATTAAAGATTTAAATATAAGACCTAAAACTATAGAATTTCTAAAACAACACATAAAAGAAAACAGCCAGTCTGCAAAGGCTGCATACTTTATGATCCCATTTATATGACATTCTAGAAAAAACTAAAGACAATGAACAAATCAGTGGTTGCTAGAGGTTAGGGGAATGTTAAATAGGCATAGAACAGAAATTTTTAGGGAAATTAAACTACTATACACAAAAACGTAATTGTGGATATATGGCACTATGCATTTGTCAAAACCCGTAGAACTCTATAGCACAAAGAATGAACCTTTACACATGCACATTAAAGTCATTTAAGAAGTCACGAGATCTCAAGATCGAACACAAAATATGACAAAAGCATCTAATAGTATTACAAATGTATAAAACAACGTCACTGAAGAGAGTGGGGGAAAAGGTGCTAACCTATGTAACCTGAGAAATAAGATCTCTAAATCTAAAGTCAAAAGGAACCACACACTAGCACTATACTCTAGCTGATAAAGCTGCTCCTCATGGGGGTATGTGTGGATGATTTTGAAACCAACATACATGTACACTGGACTTGAACAATTAACTAAATCGAGATGATAGGAGATAGCTTTCTCACTGTTGCAGTAGGAGGTTACAGAGAAGCATGGGGAGGAGGCTAGCATGGTCCATGTGGTAATAGATTAGAGTTGGAGACATCCATGTGAACTCATTTTCAGCTTAGTATCAATAAATATGGTGACATATAAAAATATTCATAGGTATGTATATACACACAGGTTAGTGTTTATGTATTTCCTCATTCTGCCAGCTGAGGGGGGCTAGAAGCAGCGAGTCTCCGGGAGCAAAGAGCTCACCTAACACTCAGCTCTTGAGTTAAATAATACCACTCACCAAAATAAATAATCAGGGCTTCTTAGGGGAAATTTTTTTGATTTGAGGAATAGGGCAGGAAATATACAGATGAATCTGGACCATCTTGTAGTGCCAGAAAGTAGGGAAGCACTAAAAACAAAAACAAAAATAAACAAAAACACAATAATGTGAGTGCATCAAGGGGACATAGGAGTGAACTGAAAGGACTCCCAATGCCCAAAGAACCCAATAGTAGCAACTAAGTAAATAAAGTAGAATCGGATTATAAACTATCATATAAATACTCATGAGTCCATACTGCTATAAATTATTCAATAAAAAATGACTAAAGTTGTTCAGATTACAAATAACTTATGTAGATATTCCGCATCCAAGTAGGTAGAACACAACTCCCCACTCCTTATGTATAGGTTGTACATAGTGACTTCCTTCCAATGGCTACAGCATGGAAAGAGAGGAAAAGAGTAACTTTACTGTGGAGAAAATGACAAGCACTGCCTCAGCCAGGTGACCACGGGTAACAACAGCAGTGATAAGACATCTGATTATATGAACTCTCCTTGATAAAACAGTCTCCTGCTCAAAAGCCCATAACCCCTGTCCAATAATGAGAAAATAATGGGTCACTTCACTGGACACAGCTATTCTCGACTTGTGACCACCACAGCTACCATTACTGGTCTTGAATGGTACTCTCCTTTTGGCTCTGTTAAAATGGCCCGACAGGCCCTTTTCTGATTCTCTTCTGACTATGACTGGTCTATAAAGTTGAACAAGAAGGGTCAGAGATGATGGGAGAGACAAATTTATAATTTACTCTGTTGCTTTTAAACACAGCCAAGCTCAGATGTCTATCAGGTCCAGACTCCTCACCCCCCACCCTCACCCTCCATGCCCCAGACTCATTCACTGGGGCTTCTCAGCAAGGTCTCAGATAAATTTCACTGGTAATGGAGTAAACCCAAACTGATAGATGTTGAGAATGGGAAATGGGGCAGAAAGTGAGTATTTTTTCTTTCAAGAAGATTGGCTTTGAACCTGTGATTGGCAGTCAGTCTCATATTTTCTGTAGTGTGCCATAGCGTGCCTCACCTTGAAAATTTCCTCAGAAGCTTTGAAAAGCATTTGTCAGCGAAAACCCAGATCAGAAAACAACAATTAAGCAAATGTCCCTTAAAATGAACGGGAATTGAGGGGGGAGAATCTCCTTTCTCAGCTCCAGAGAATATGGCCCAAAAGAGTTGCATCATAAACTTCTTTCGTTTTGTTTGGGGAAGGAGGATAGTTAGTATATTCGTCTTCTATTGCTGTTGTAAAAGTTATCGCATGGTTAGTGGCTTAAAACAACATGCATTTATACTCTCAGTTTTGGACTTCAGAAGTCCAAAATAAGTTTCACCGGGCTACAGTCAAGGTGTATGCAAGCTTGAGTTCCTTCTTGAGGCTCTATGACAGAATCCATTCTCTTGTCTTTTTTGCCTTCTAAAGGGATCCTGTACTCCTTGGCTCGTGGCTACTTTTCTACATCAATCAAATCCAGCAACAACTGGTTCACTCCTTCTCATGTTGCCTTCTCTTTGATTCTCTGTGCAGCTCGGGAAAGGTCTTGGCTTTAAAACTATTCATGTGATTAGATTGGTCCCACCTGGATAATTCAGGCTACCCTCACCATTTTAAGATTCTTAACTTCAATCACATGTGCAAAGTCCCTTTGCCATGTAACATAACATTCATGGGTTTCGAGACTGAGAGCACAGGCATCTTTAGATGTCATTATTGTTTATCCCAGTTGAGAAGTGTAGATTCATATACACCTGTAGTTAATCACTGGTTATTCTCTCCCACAGAAATCTCAAACACAATCTCAAAAACTAACCTTCTACCAAATGTATTTCTTCTACGATTTGCGATGTCTCTGTGAAACATCCTAAGCTTGAAGCCGAAGAACGTTTTTCTATAATCGCCCATCAGATTGATAATCTGTTCATTTTAATTCCTAAATACTTCTTCAAACTACCCCTGCCCTGTATCTCTCCTACCACTAACTACACTTGTCCATTTTTTATTTCCCTGAAGAGGAAGTATTTCTTGATGAATGGTGTCTGGCATTTTACCAGCCAGTGGAACTACAGATATGAATAGGGTACCCCTGTTTCTGCCTCAGTGAAATTTATAGTCTAGCATGGAAAACACACATTACACAAATAAATATGTGTGATAAATGTCCTGAAAGAAGACATTCCTCATCTTTCCAATCACAAACCCCTGGTTCAGTTTTCAAAACTTGAGGTTAAAAATTTGCGAATTTTCTAGAGAAAGGCCATCAAGCTGGCTAACGTAAATGCAGTTAAGAGTAAGCGTGTGTGTGTGTGTGTGTGTGTGCGCGCGCGCGCGCGTGTGTGTGTGTGTGTGTGTGTGCATCACTTTTCCCTCATTCTGGAAATACGGAAAATAAGACTAATAAATTACATACAATGTACTTTTAACAAAATCAAGCTAGAATGACTTATGGAGCTCATCTTGATAAATCGTTGTCTAAATAAAGTTAAATTTCAGATTTTAGGTCCCCACACTAGAACAGTAAATCAGAATGCCTACGGTTGTATCTGAAGATGTGCATTTTAAGCAAGGAGCTCATGAGTTTATCATAGACATTAACTTTAGGAAATTATTGAACCAATTTCAACTCACCAGCACTCACTCCATTAGGTTTCCAGATTTCGCAGTCTGTCCTTGACTCATAGTCTCTTTCTGTCTTCCAAGCCAGGAATGGCAGATGGAATCCTCAACTCTCTTCTCTCTGATTCCTCTTCTGTGGACACAGCTTGCTCTAACCACAGCCAGGAAAGTTTCTCTGCTTTTAAGGATTCAAGTGATTAGATTGGTCCCATCTGGATAAGCCATGTCACTATTCTTGTTTCCAGATCCTTAAATATAATCACATCTAAAAAGCCCCTTTACCTATGTAAAGTAACATATGCAAAGGTTCCAGGGATTAGGAGGTGGGCCTCTTGGAAGAATGAGGGACATTAATCTTCCTACCACAATATACACTGAGTGTTGAGAGCCCTTCCTTAGCTACTACACATTAACCACTGTATTGATCATTAGCACATTTCTCTTAATCCAGATGAAAACAAGGGTAGAGACATACTGAAAAGACTTTTTGCCACTCATCTTTTGATCCAAAATGGAGACTTAAACCCAAAGGTAGAACCTGTGACTTCCAACAGTCTACACAGTCCTCTATTTGACTTCTTATACTAATATGCCT
Source organism: Pteropus alecto (assembly GCF_000325575.1). NCBI lineage: Eukaryota > Metazoa > Chordata > Mammalia > Chiroptera > Pteropodidae > Pteropus > Pteropus alecto. The sequence goes on along the minus strand of NW_006436282.1, from coordinate 12,019,261 downwards.
TTAATTGAATATAAAAGTTAAATGACCAATAGCTTAATAGTTGGTTCTTATAGGTGCTTCATATGGCTATAAGGATTAGAATATTATTTTAGTAGGTTATTGTACTAGGATTCTCCAGAGAAATAGAACCAATGGGATATATTATATCAATAAACAGAAAGAGATTAATTTTGAGTGATTGGATCACACAATTATGGAGGTTGAGAAGTCCCACAACCTGCATTCAGCAAGCTGGAGACCCAGGATAATCAGTGGTGTATTTCCAGTCCAAATCCAAACCCTGAGAACCAGGGAAGCCAATGTTAGTCCCATTCCAAGACCAAAGGCCTGAGAACCTGGAGCAGCAATGTCTGAGAGCAGGAAAAGATGAACATCCCAGCTCAAGCAGAGAGCAAATGTGCCTTTCCTCCACCTTTTTGTCCTATTCAGGCCCTCAGAGTTTGGATAATGTCAGCCACATGGTTAAGGGCAGAGTTTCTTTATTCAGTCTACCAATTCAAATGCTAATCTCTTCTAGAAACACATTCATTGACACACCCAGAAATAATTTTTTACCTGCTATCTGAGCATCCCTTAGCCCAGTCAAGTTGATACATAAAAGTAACCATCACTGTTATCACAGGTCTGTAGTATGCTGAGTGTCTTACAGAGATTGCAGTTTGGGTTAGTGAACAAGAGATGAGAGCCCTAATTTGGATTACCATCTTTGTACTTAGAGCATGCTATCATCAAAACAAAAGCAAACATGAAGAATTTTACACATAGTCCACAGTCCTTACTTTAACATAATCTCCTAAAGTAGATTGCCATCAGTTTTTAAAAGTTTGAGGCTTACTTGCTTATATTGTTTGTGATAAATGACTTTTTTAGTTTTGTGGCAAGTTTGGGAACTCCCTAAGAGTTAAAGCATAGGATATGTTAAACCTGAGATGTTGAAATTTTTCACGAGGATGGTTAGTAGTATAGAGCATGGGTAAAAGAAATAAAAGGCATGTGGATTAAGACTTGCTTTGTTTTCTAATTAACTGAGGGTTTTTTTTAGGCAAGAAGTAACTCCTGACACTTAGGACTAGAAGATGCAGTCTAGAAGATGCCATCATGGGATACAAATGTTGCTATACAAATGTCAAAGCAACAAAGTAAATAAAACCTCCTCGCAGCACAGTACAGTCCTTGTTCTCTACAGTTACAGCCTTCCACTCAGGGAACCTGACAATGACATACTGTTTTCATCACACATGCCTACTCAGAGATAAACAAATCCAATACAGATGTGCGTTCTTGGAAAAATGTCCATACTCTTCATCTGAACTTCTCTGCTCAGTATCAAGAAGATTAATGAAATCTGTGTTGACTAGTTTTTATTGGAAGTTTTGTGAGGCAAACACAAAGGCGTGTGGAACAACGCTTACCATAACCCTTGAACACTAAAGAAAATTAAATTTGTATCAGGAAGTATTAAAGCAAACATATTTTTCTAAATGATGAGGTGCTCTGAAAGACGGGATCACGTTGCCAAAACGATTGTGCTGAGCCTGTAATCTGACATTTTATTGCCTAAAGATCTCCACTGAGAGACGTAAAAGAAAGGGTTAAGAAATTCTCATGTCATGCAGATCCCATTTTGTTATAAATCTCTCTAAACCTACTCAATGTCATCCCAGGCACATTTTAAAAAAGGAACATGCTACCCTGGCCTATTAAACGAGATACCAGAAATCTTCCCACTCAGACATGACTTGATTAAAGCTCAGATGTCCTTCCCAGAGCTGACTGCATCACCAGAGAATGCTTTTAGTGGGGTCTCGCATAGTTCATAAAGGAACCCTGGGTGTTGAGCTCGCTGTGATAAAACAGTAGCAACAGAGAATGTCAAACATCAGGCACAATTTAACAAGGAGACGGAGCTCATAGTACCAACGGCTTCTGTTTGCACGACAATGCACCCGGGGCTTGTCATTCATGCACCTCAGCAGGCATCCTTTTTTCCTATTACCTTTCTGATTCTCAGAGGACTAGTAAAAACAAACAAAACCTCTTTCTTCCCTCTCTCCCTGACTCCAATCCCGCCTGTCACATACAACCACAAAAGTGTAATGTAGCACATATTAGTAAAGAAGAAAAGTTAAAATCTCAAAAGATGAAATTGTTTGGGTGGGGCTGTGTAGAGGTTAGAAAATGAGAAAGATCATAACTTATCCACTACAAACCTTCCGCGGAATGCTTCTTAACAAGTTCCAAATCTCGTCTTCTAACTGCAAACATCTACAGTTAGATATTTTATAACAGACATTTGTCTACAAATTGAAATCATTATCTTTTTCCTTTCTTTCTTTCTTTTTTTAAATGTATCCTGTATCTGTCATATTTGCCATTATTCCTTCCAGGCCAGATACCTTGGAATCTTTTCCTTTAAAGCAAAATGTTTACCCAACTCGCAACTGCTAGCAACTCAACTTTTTATAGGTTTGACTCATTCCAGAAGCTTAAAAACTTCTTGATTGAGCTTCATATAGTGAACCTAACTGGGAAAGACTCATGTTTTTGAAAGCAAATATTAATAACCTTAACATAAAGTTTAAAAATAACTGGAATATTTAGAGGTAGTTGGGAAATAACTGCAAATATCATCAATTTCAATTATAGCGAAGGTATGTTACGACGTCAATGTTCTTCACACATGCAACTCATTTTTATTTAAACCCCTCCAACAGTTTTAAAGTGATTTACATTCCTCTAAAGACTTAACAAAAATCCTTAATATACTTGCTATAATATCGTTGTTTTAAGTTACCTATATATTTTTAAATTTATTTTTATTTTTATTCTTTAGTGACATTGGTTAATGAAATCCAGTAAGTTTCAGGTGTACAATTCAGCAGTAAGATATATATTGCATTGTGTTCATCGCTCACAGTTAGATTTCTTTGTCACCACATATTTAACCCCTTTTACCTCATTTATCTCATTTACCTCCTTCCTTCTCCCTCCCCTCTGTGAACCACTAGTCTATTGTCCATGTCCACGAGTCTCTGTTCTGTTCGTTTGTCACTTTTAGGTTTATATCCCACGTATAAGTGATATCATATCTTGAGTGATACCTATATTTTTTACTCACATAAATCTCTATTGTTTCATGATCTGCACCCCTGGCCAAGAAAGCAGCACAAAGGGAACAACTGTATTACCCCTGCCTAGCCACCACTCCGCTTTATATCTCTGACATTTCCTCTCTTCTCTGAGATTTGCACCCATTACGATGACTTGGTTTTTATGCAAAGAAAGGTAAACGTGTTGCTGCCCTGCCTTGAGAACAAAGCAAGTGAAAATACACTTTGACATAACAATGTGGAAAACTGTATATCTTAAGCATACCTGGAGGCAAAGAGATGGACACACGGCTTTCTCAATATTCCTTCCTCTCTACTGATTGCATGAAATTATTCATGTTAGCACAGAGTTTAAATATCAAATAATATTATGAGGTCTATGGCAGAAAATTAAAAGTATTATTCTACCAAGAGTAAATTCAATAATTCAGCCTACTTCTAACAAACACGCACAGTTCCTCCACTTTGGAGACCAGTGCAGCCCGCCATGTAGATGAACATGTATTATCTTGGGGTGGAAGAGGGGGTGAAGCAAAAGGCTGACCCATGAAGGAAGCATCTTTCACCTCATAGGAGAACAACGAGGAAGAAAAAAAAGTTGAAAATGGAGAGTGTCTTAACAGAATTGCAATTTAATATCTGATTTTGTCTATTTTCCGTACTTTGTCCTTAGTCTAATGATCTCTTCTCAGAGCATAATGAAAATGCCTTATCCAATAATGCAAGACAACAAACAACTTTGGCAAACACTTTGCCAAGACATGTAATGCTGATGCTTGCTAGACAATTTAAATTCACTGTGTGGGAAAGAAAAGTTGTTTCTTTAATTCTATTCACTTGAGCAGAAAGACAACTCAGGCAAAATCATATCTTGGTGTTCTGTAGAAGACAATTAAAAGGTTTCCTGGAATTGATTGCCTTCTTGCACATTCTCTTTCAGTTCTTAAATTAAAGGCCTTGTACGCAACAAAAATCAAGAACTAAATAGCCACATAAAATTTTATCAGGTGACAGATGCTATCATAACAACCACACCCAAATCTACTCATATCTCATAAATTGGGGATCCAAATCTATTATTGTCACTGCTGGTATTGGCGTTGATGTCAGGATTGCAACTATAGCGTGTGTATGGAAAGGTCCACTGTATAAGCAGCCACTATCATATAACTCCCTGATGCTGAAACTGAGAAAATGAAGCCCAGAAATATTCAAATGGGCATCGGTAGGACACACACCATTTAATTCAATTCAATTCAGGCCTTAGCTCTTTTTGCTCTGGTCGTTTGGCTCTTCTATTTCTTTAAAACTACTGGCTTTCCCACACTTGACCGTGAACTATGATGGAACTTCCACACACTCAGATTATTCTTCCTCCACTCCGGCATATGGTCTAAGTTTTGGTGCCTAATAAATGAGTCCTCCTTTCCTCTTTGGTATCACCTACCCGTTTGTGCTTAGTGCCTCATGAAATACTGTTGGGTCAGATATGGAGTCTGTTGAGTCTATTGAAATTAAGCAATATGTGAGGCTTCTGGCAATGGAAATGCTGAATGACTACTATTTATTCAGGACCATGTTAGACCTGGTGATTCTGTAATGACTGATTCCTGTACTAAAGGAGTTTGGAATCTAGTTTGGGAGTATAGACTAACAAATAAATAAGAATAAAGCAAGACAGCATAGTCATGGGCCAATAGTACAGCCCAGAGTTATGCTACTAAAGTTTAAAGGAAGAGGATCAATAGAGTCTAAAACTATAGCACGGTGGATGAGCCTCAGCTAAATAATGAAGAGAGGGGTGGATTTAGATATAGATAAGAAAGAAAATGAACATTCCAAGCAATATGAACATGAGCAAAGGCAAAAAGGTGGGAATGGTGATGGTGAGTTCTCAGAGCATAAGGTGTGGCGATCACACTGTGTGTGGCCAAAGCAGAGGGAATCTGCATAATGATTACAGGTGAGATTCAGTGTGTAAGGAGAGATCTGACTCTTAATAAAGTCTTAGTTTGGAGAAAACAGAAAGTTATTTTAGGCTAATGAACAGATAGATGTGTTAGAGTAACAGAAGCCCGTGTAACAGATAACCCCCCGTAATTTCAGTGGCTTAACATAAAAGACGTTTATTTCTTAGTTCTGTGAAGTCCAAATCAGGTGTTTCTGATTGAGACAAGTGTGTGTTTGGGCTGATTAAATAAATGACATCATAGCTTATATGTAGCTTTCTGCCAACATACATTTATAATAAAGGCAAGTAGCAAATATCTTTTAAGCACCTACTGTACATTAGGCACTATGCATGACCGACACTGAAGGACCTACCGAGGGAAAAGGCACAGTCCCTCCCTTAAGGAGCTCCCAAATGGTGAGGAAGCCAGACAACAAGAAAGGAAGTGAGTAATGATATCATCTGCTGTGAAGCACAAAGAAAGTATTTCACAGACTGTGGAAGCAGAGAGTTCAAATTAGAACCTCTTCAGTAAGAATGCTTGACTGTCCAATGGGAAGAGTTCTAGTAAATGCTCGAAATAAGAACACCTAACTTTTAATCTATTGCTTTTCATCAGCTACAAAAATACTGCCATGCCTCTGCTCTCCAAACTTGGGTGTTCATTTTTCTATGTCCACTCATGGCATGATAAGTATATCCCATTTCTGATGGCCACTCCTGAACAAAATTTCTTCAGTTCTACACAGGTATATGAGAACTGGGAACAGGAGAAAGAGGTTCTTATGTTGACTCTGGCAGTACAGACATGCTAGGTGTGTCTGTCTCGGAGATTCATCAGGGCTTTAGTTTTATAATAATTTAGTTGTATAATAATTTATAAAGTCCCTTCCAGTTCTAGCTTGAAGTTACATACTTCAAATATTCTGATGGAAAATATATTTCTCCTCAGGATATGTCTCTTCAATGTAGTATATTTGACAGTCATGCTATCTATGCAGTTATTTACATAGAATCTCTAGAGTGTACTGGTTGTGGGTATGGGATTTGAAGTCAGTCTGATAGGTTCAAATCCTGCATAATTTCTTTTTAGCTGTGAGGGTAAGATGTAAATCTCTTTGTGTCTCAGTTTCTGTAAACTGTAGATAAAATTAGGACCTACCTTTTTTGGTTGAAATGAAGAATAAATATGCTAATTCAAAGGGGGCCAAACCTTTGTTCACAGAGCCCTAAATGTCTCAGTAATTCTTTTCAGTGCCTTAGGCCAAAACAAAAAATGCCTAATAGTTCCGCTTCTTATTTAACTATGTCCAGACAATAAGTATTTATATCCTAACACCTTCCAGTAATAGCCACTGGAAAATAGAGTACACATAAATGAAAAGAAAAAAAAAATAGTGTTGCAAAGATATAACAATTCTAAGGAATATTATGCGATCTAAGGAGATGAAGCTATGAAATAGCTTGATCTAAAAGTTCAAGCAGTGTCCAACAGATATCAAGTATTACAATATTTCCCTTAAACGTCTGAAATATTCCTCAGAGCTCCTGGGAGCTGACTGCAATACTCCACTGGTACACAGGTTGAGAGTCACAGAGCTAATTCATATAAATCACTTAGAACTGCACATGCCACGTACCAGCATTCAACAAATGTTTTCTTCTATTTTATCTCTGATTCAAACAACAACCCACAAGGTAAGTTTAAATTTTATTACAACTATCTTCAGATTAGGAAATTGAGCTTCTAGAAGGTCAAGTACTTTACCCACTAATAGTAGGAAGTAGAGAAAATAAAATTATCGCTCAGGTTCATCTGAACCCAAAGCCTATCTAACCTTTTCCCAATATAGTATACTGCCTTCTTTTAGTTTGAGATCTGATTATACTGTCAAATTTTAAACTTTAAGTTTTTATCTGTATAGGTGACATATTGGTAAATAGATATTTCCCTCATAGCTGAAGAACAGCTGTTGTGTTATAATCTATCAATAGATTTTTTTTACTTTAAATTATAAAACATCTGTAACAAACTGAAAAGTGCAAAAGATAATATATACTTGCTACCAAAATTTTATAGATGAAAACATTTTATCACATTTGTTTCAAAATTTTTAAATAAATAAAACAAAGCTGTCTAACTTATCGTCCTCTACCTATCCCCACTTTATTCACCCCTCCCCAGAAGTAACCACTGTTCCAAAGCTGGTATCATTGCTGTGCATTTTTGTTCTTTCACTATACACATACAGGCATGGTGTCTACCAACCATGCAAAATCTGGGAGGACAAGATCTATGCGTTTATCTTTATATTTTCTTTTCAATGTTGTATCCTTGGTGCCTAGAACAGAGTATGGCACCTGGCAGACACTCCAGATTGTTCTGAATGATTAAACAACAGAGGTGGTTTATAAATGCATATAAATATCATCATACCATGTATTCTCTTGCAATTTGCCTTTTTCCCCAATATCCTGCTTCTGGGATTAATCACATTGATATGTGTAGATCTAGTTTATTCATCTTAACTGTTACATAATATTGCCTTGTATAAACAGCTTATCATCTATCCCTTCTCCTAAGAACATTTAGATTTACTGTATTAAAACATGCTGCATTAAACATTGTTGTATAAATTATAGTAATATTGAGATGTTTTCTCATATTTGTCAGATTGATAACATTTATTATGATATCTCTAAGTGTTGGTGGTAACTCTTATACATTGTTGGTGGGAGTTTGGCAACAATTGGTAAATTTAAGATCCCATGATCTGGCAATATCACTTCTAGGTGTAGGTCGACATGGACCTAAGTACAAAAATGTTCAATGTTTATACTTTTAACAATAAAAGTTATTTGCTATTTTCTCATTTTTGTCATGTATTAATGTATAATAAATTAACCTCAAAACTTAGGTGTTAAAAATAACCATTTTATTACAATCGTGGATTTTGTGGATCAGTGACTTAGATTATAAAGGGAACCGTGACGACAGCTGCTCCATGATGTCTGAGGCCTTGGCTGGAAGGACTGGAAGCCTGGGACTGGGAATCATCTGGAAGCATTTTTAATCATACGTATGCCAGCTGATGCTGATTGTGGCAGGAACCTCAACTGGAGCTGTTTGATAAACTAGGTGTTGCATCTTCATGAGGCCTAGGGTCCCTCAAAGCACGCCAGTCTCCAACACCTTGTATGGAAGCGCAGAGTCCCACGGCAGAGTATGGCAAGAGAACCAAGTGGAAATAGCATCATTTTTTTTATGACCGAGTGTCAGAAGTCATGTGGCATTCCTTTCACCATAGTTGCTGGCCCACCCAAATTAAAGCACTTCCACTCTAGACACAGTGTCATCCAGATTAAAGCAGAAGAACTACAGATCCCATCGCTCAACAGGAGGAGTATCAAAGAACATATAGGATGGAAAACACAATTTCAGCCATTTTGGGAAAAAAATTACATCTCTCCTGTCTTCCTTCTTCCTCACTACCTTTCTTTTTTTCCATCTCCATTACATTTCCTGAAATTATTACGCACGATGGATTCTGCATACATTCCATGTGTCATATGTATTATACACACACATACACACAAACATACAGGACACATAGAATATGTATATATACATCATTCATAACTTTCTAGCTCATACTATCTTTTATTATTTCCATGCATAAAATAGCATTTTTATCTGCCTTTGCTACCACATACTATTATGTCAGGCATATTTCCTTAAATGACTTTGTTCTTGGATGGTAAACAAGCAAAACAAGCATTTACTTGGAGTGTTTCTGCAGGCCTTTGTGCTGCACATGGTTTCCTTCATGCTTTGGCCTCCTTCTGCAATATTTTAGATAAAATTAGCATTTGTTCCATTATTCTCTTACTATTCTTCAGTAGAAAATATTTCTTATGACTTATGTTTTATACTTTTCTCATTTGTAGTAAAAGCACGCACAACTTTCTGGATTGCCCTATATGCTCTGGTCAACCTTAGAATTTTCTTTTGTATTCTATTTTAGTTAGACTTTAGATACCAGCACACTTCCTTCTGAAATAGTTAGATTCTCAAACTAAAAAAATTACATTAGCATCTTTAAACATCAGCTCAGGAAACCCTAGTTCGTCTAAAATAAATTTTATTTTCTTTAAGCGTTTTCTTATGGGTTGTGGTTTATTCAAATGCCCCAGATAACCTTAGGGATTTTCCAACCTCATGAGAGGGTTTGGTACTCAGAAATCATAATTTAAATTTGTTTGTAACTCAATATCTTATTTCTTTTTTCCCTGGATCATCTAGGATGTCCAGGGCTTTACTTGATGTTTAATTATAGAAACAACTTTTGGCCTAATTAATAGAATAATATCTTTTATCTTTCTTCTTGCCTTTTCAAGTCCTCAAATATATCATATAGCGCTTACTCATATATTTTCATCTCAGTGATTCTATTTTATTTATTTTTTAAAATAAGCATTGTAAAGATTTTGTGAAAAAAGCAAGCATATAAAGAGTAATGATGGCAATGAAAAAAAGAAGGAAATAAACGGTAAAAGTGTTAAAAACTAATTGAATTATCTTAGTTTCATCAATTGGACAATAAAAGTTCCTCTTTCTTCATCTCACACATTCCATTCCAGCTGTACAAACTCACCAGCATTCCCCAATGCACTATGCCCTTCAGGCCTCTCTATCCCTGGACATAAAAGTTATGATGTCTGGAATGACTTTCCCCTTTCTTCTGATGACATCTATTCTCAGCTCAAATGTTTTTTTCTCTGTGTCAAATCATGGTTCCTGTTTCAAGTATATAGTTCTTTCCATGTCATATTGAATAGCTATTTACATGTCTGTCTCTTCCACTAAGTTCCTAAGGGGCCAGGCCCATGTTTTACTCATTTTTATAACCTTAGTACCAGACAAATATTTGTTCAATTCATGTATAATGAATGGCTACATCTACGACCTTGAATAAGTTACTTAGCTTGACTCTGCTTTCTACTTTGTAAAATGGAAATAATAATAGTATCTAAATAAAAAGATTATTTTGAGGATTAAATGAAATAATCTATGTAGAATACAATTCCTGACATATAACTCATGATCAGTAAATATTTAGCTGTTGTTGTCATATATGGTTTTGAAAAATATTGCATTTAATCAATAAAATCCTATCATTATAAATAATGGTCATAAAAATGGATATTTCATTTTCTAAGTATTTTTTAATACAAAATATTTGCCAGATGATCTAAATACCAATGTTAAACAAATAGACTTGTTTACCACCACAATGAAATATCTTTCTAGAAAAACCATATGGAAGGTCTTCTTTCTCTGTAACAGAAAAGCCACTTCTCGATATCACATCATAAAGTGCCGACAGGGAAGAAACATTCAGACAACTTCTAATACCCTGGCCATCAATGTAAGTTCTGTTTGACTCTGAGATCTCACACCTCTTTCTCAGCAGCCCCATTATCTCTTTCCTTATATAAATCATCAGATATATCTCATGGTTTAAATTTTTCGCATTAAAAAATTCAGAATCGATTAATTTAGATGTTTTTTGTTTGTTTGTTTGTTTGTTTTTACTACGGACAACTTTCATTTATAAATAAAGCTTCTGAGATACAGGCCATAAACTGTTGCTAATTCTAGAAGCAGAGCATGCTTTGATGGATACATTTCTTATCAATAACAAAGAAAAAGTAATTTCACAAAGCAGGCTTCCAGCTTTGTTTCCTAAAATGTTGAAAAAAAAATAGAGCCTCATGCGCACACATAAAACAAATGCAAATTTTAGCCTCGATTTGAAAGAGGTAAATTTTACTATCAGTTGAATTTTATGTTAAGTATTTTCTAAAAAAATAGATCTGTTCAGGTAAACATTAAATGCTACACATAATATTCCATGAGCAAAGTTTTACGTTGTGATATAAATATGTCCAATTTTATCTTTGTTTTTGTTCCAGTACAGTTCACCAAGTACAGAATGTAAATAAAGTTATTTTTGAAGTTTATTTACTTTAAGGGATTCCAGTGAGAAAATATATTTTACTATTAATATAACGCTTAGTATTAATTATCAGATTTCTCAAATGAATACAATGATTGAAGCCATACTCCTAATTTCAACCAAAAAACTAATAAGAGTTTAAAAGTTTGGCTCCCTGGTACCATGCAATTGATCTGATTACTGACTTCTTAAATTTATGGACCAATCATTTTGTAACTCATAGATATTTCACTCATTTTAAAAAAGATGACAGGTTAACTACCAGTTGCAATCTACTTATGCTCAGTATTTTTTACCAAACCATTCTCCTCAAACACAAAGATTTCTTAATAACATAGCTGGTAACACAATGAGACAAAAAAAAAAAAAAAGGTCAGGAAAAACAAGGGGTAATGGTGTTGAAACAAAAATTCATTAGTGTGACGTTTTCTAACTTGTAGTCTTCACCAAAATCTCTCTCATTACAGAAACCATATTTTTAGTTAAGTGGGAATGGAAGAGAATGAAAGGTGTTGCTTTTGTTAGTGAGGACAGGCTAAGTTTATGCTGTACTAACAAACAATACTCAAATCTCAATGGCTTAACTCAAGAAAAAACTATTTCTCACTTTTCTCATTTATGCAACATCCATTGTGAGTCTAATTATGCACACTGTTTCAACCATCGGTCCACCACCTGCCCACAGAGCCTCTTCTGTACTTGCTGCAGCAAGGAATGGAAGCATGAGAGGATCTGACATGTGTTATTAAATGCTTCAGCCCAGAAATAACACTGGTAATTGAATGCCTCATCCCATAAATCATTCCACTCACAGCTCATTGGCTTTCCATTTGCCTAAAAGGACAGGAAATCCAGACATTGTTGAAAACACTAGAAGTGCCTATCATGGGATTCTAAACAGCACCTAGCAGTGTTTTTTCCATAATAGTCACTTCATAGAGAATTAACTCCCAATTCAACAACCCAAATAATTTAGTCTTAATCTGAGTTTTGCATATATAGCTAATGTCATGGTTGTGCCAATACTGGAATTCAGAAATGTCTGGGCAGCCTGGAGCTTTGGTGGCGTAGATCTACAAAAATCTATCTTCAAGAGGGATTAAGAGACCAGCGAGGGGAGGACTTACCCTAAGGGAGCAGAGAGTTGGAAAGATCATAGTGTTCCAATAACAGCATTAGTCTTCAGGGAAGAGAGAAATCTCAGTAACGTTTGCGTGAGTGATATTCTCACTTGGGGCAAATGAAAGATACTCTACCACTAACTCTTGAAAGCATTAGGGTACAATCCTCTCTGTTTTGGATACTCATTTAACAAGTACAGTGTAATATAATGCAAGGGGCTCTATACCAAGCTTTGACCCTGAATAGAACTTGACTCCCAGAAAGCTGCAAAATCAGCAGCAGTAGTTGACACTGCCAGGCACTAAATGGTGGTGTCCAGTAGAAGTGGCCATAGTGCCGGCAGCAGTGCCAGTAACCAGGAGATATAGCAGTGCTCAGGAGATCAAGATCAATTTTAAAGCAATAGTGCCCAGCAAAAGCAGTACTGTGACCCTGCAGATGGGTAGCAGTGACCCAACAGCAGAAGAGTGGGAAACATGTATACTTTTTCTAGGGTAACAGAGGAGATTTGGGGGTACTGCCTTACTCAGATCTACTTTAGGAGGCAAGAATATCCATCCCCCAATTATAATTGACTAACCTGGGTATATAAAAGCTTACACTGCTCACCTTAAGGGAGAATCAATTGAGTGCGAACTCACATGCCAGAGCTCCCTGTGGTATCAGGCTGAAGCTATATTCTGAGACCACGTATTCTTGCTTAGCTTCATCTTTTTCATGATCCTGTTCCCTCTTTATTTTTCCAAGGACCTGAAGCCCTAACAGTCTCTGCTTCTAGAAAACTCACCATGAATAATGAGGAATTGTGAGTGGTTTCTGTGAAGCACAGAGACTAAAGACACTGCCTGCCTAAAGAGGGAGCATATGCATTGAAATCTGCAGACTAAAGAAAGGCTTCCCCTTGTCCAAACTTTTGACCTCATTATTGGTTCAGCTTGGGAAGCTCACCTCTCTCCTCAATGACTGCAAATCCTACCCATTTGTTAGACCTTCTTTAAAACCATCAGCTTTTATGAAATCTTTCCAGACCATTCTAACCCACAGTGACATTCTTTGAATTTTAATAACACTTATTGTTTGCATCATTAATTCTGCAACTGGTCCATCAACATTTGGATAGCTCAACATTTCTAATAATTCATTCTTCTGACATTAAGCACCTACTATGCCCGATACTGGGTGACAAGAACAAATGAGATGTGGTGCTACCTTCCGTGATCTGTCTTTAACGGAGAACACAGATATGTAAAAATATTACAATACTTTGTGAGAACTGGGGATATTTTCACAAAGGTGATATTTTAACTGTCTTTTGAGAGATGATTAGAAGTTAAGGAGACATAAAGTATTTCAGGTAAAAACAAAAAAAAAATGATACACTCAAAGAATTGAGATTTATTCAATGGTTACTCAGTGCACACGTTACAAGCAGAAAGAAGAGAATAGAAGAAAGTAAGTGCAGAAAGAAAAGTAAGATCCTAACTTTAAAAGCCCTCCTATGTCATGCTAAGACATTTAACTTTTTTCTGGTAGGCAATAAGAAGTCAGCAAGTGTTAGCAATCCCAGGATGATGACTGCATAAAGTATATTACAGTCCATATTCTATAAGCTTATGATTTCAGAATAAGGCAACCTTTCCTTCAAAAAAATTATAAAGTACCTTAGACATGAAAAAAAATGTAGATTACAATATGATTACCTTGCTCTCAAAACCCTTCTACATTAAAGTTCATAAAAATATTGTCTTTTATTTTCACCTAAATACTTAAAATATTATTTTTCTCATTTAGGTTGTAATACATTATAAATGTATTTTTATGTCATGTGAAATATAAACCATATTTTCTTTCTCTGTGGGGTTCACGTGGGCCATTTATTAATAGGTCTCTATTCTTTTGGAACCAATTAAGATATAGAAGCTAAAGTCAGAAAAATGGAACCCAAATGATCACTTTTACTACTGAAAAAAACGCCGATTGGAGATAATAGTTTTAGACTCGAAGCCAAATGGGCTTACTAAGAACTTACTCCTAAATTGGACATAGGTATTGATATGGTCTGAATGTTTGTGTCCCTCCAAAATTCATACATTGAAATTCTAACCATTAACATAATGGTATTAGGAGGTGAAGCCTTTGGAAGTTGATTAGGTCATCATGGTAAGCCTTCATGAATGGAATTAGTGCCCTTACCAAAGAGAACTACATGGCACCCTTGTGTCATGTGAGCACACAGTGAAAAGACAGCTGCCTATAAAAGAGGAAGCAGGTTCTCATCGGACACCAAAACTGCAGGTACCTTGATCTTGGGATTCCCAGACTCCAGAACATTGAGAAATAAATTTCTGTTATTTATAAGCCACTCAGTTTATGGCATTTTGTTATAACAGCCCAAACGGTCTAAAAGTTACTTACCAGCCTCTTATTGGCCTCCTGCTTAAGTAGCAAATACATGGACAGGTCCAAAGAGATCAATAAAGTTGCTTAGCAGAACATTCTCAACAACGTCACTAAAACTCACCAACCAATATAATACTTATTCATTTCAAGATGTGGAGTCGATAAAGAGGGAGAGAAGACAGAAGAGTTATTTGAACTGAATGAAGGCCCTCATGCGAAAACGTAAGAAGTGAAGGTTAAGAGTCCCCTTTAATATATGAAATAACAATGGACACACGAATCCTGAAACCAAATATGGGAGGGAGGAGTAGCCATGCTAAGTTATGTAGAAAACTATAAAGTCAAAAATAAATTAAATTGAAAAAACAGAAATAAGCCTTTTCAAGTTGGAATGAGCAAATTCACTTTTGAATTTCTACTTCCAGTTCCACTGTGGTTTGTTGGTACTTCATTTCTTGTTTTGCGAGGACTAAATTTGCCTATTGAATTCTTACCATAACTTGCTCTTCTCTCCACTTCCTGGAGTGAATATGTTTCTCGTAATCATACGAACCTTAACTAGATTACAATGAGAGAGAAAGAGGGAGGGAGGGAGGGAGAGAGGGAGGGAGGAAGGGAGGAAGGGAGAGAGGGAGGGAGAGAACAATATAAAAATGCTTAAATCTATGAAATATAATTACTAGACGTTTTCAGATTATGGTTTTCTTATATCCATCCTTTTATTGCAACACTATTACACATAGCAAATTTCATGTACTTTTCCCAATTATACTTGAAGTTTCTGTCAATTATATCCTATTTTAAAATGTAAATGAAATATTTTAATGTAAAATACTTAAAATAAAGAAAACACAATAAGTAAAATATATAAAATGACAGAAATCATGATTAAATGGAAAGACAAGTATAATAATAGAATGCTCTAGACTTCAGTTTTTAAAATTTTCTACAAAAGTAGAAGCTTGGATTCCCCTTTAAGGACAAATTCTGCCTCTAATTAAAGAAAAACACTTAAATGGGACTTTTGGTTATGCAAAGGAAAAGGCCAGACTTTATTCTGAAATGACAGTCTTTAAGAAAAAGAGGGGAAACTAAACAAAGGTAATATTTTCCGACTAAAATGTATTCTTGAAAGAAAAATCTTGTTAAAGACTGCAGTTTGTAGACAGTGAGACAGTGACGTGGACTTTTATAACTTGAGCATAAAAAAAGTGTGTGTGACTTGTGAAGCCTTGAGAAGTTGGGGAAACTCCTTTACCCAAATATGACAACACAAGAGTCTGTTTTGTCTGTACAGTACCAGACAGTATGCTCGGAACAACTGTTCCAAGGTATTACCTAATGAGGATGTCTGCTATAATAACAGCAAGACAAATGGATATTTAAAATTTTTGCTTCTTAAAAGAGTTAAAATGTCAAAAAGAACAAAAGAGCTAAGATGCCAAAAAATGTTTAAATGTTAAAATGTGGATAAAAACATTTGACCTAGTGTCTCTCAAGCTCATGAATAAATTGCTATATAAAAGTACATTTGATAAAAACATATCACCAAAAATCAAATTTGTTCTAAGAATGCAGGGTGTTTTAATATCGAAAAATCAATTAGTGTTTATACACACCAACAGAAGAAAAAAATGAAAACGCCATCATAATATATGAAAGAAAGCATTTCAGATAATTAACATCAATTTACATTAAAAACTTACAAACAGGGTATAGAATGAAACTTTCTTAATAAGATAGAGTATGCATCAAATAGTTATAACAAAATTCTCATTTTGTAGTGAAAAATTGAAAATTTTATCCTGAAACCAGTAACACAAGTGTTCTTATTACTTATCTGCTCTTGCCACTTTTTTTCAATATAGTACTAGAAGGACTTATCAATACAAGGCATTAAAAATGAAACCAAAAGGTTAAAAAGTAAGATATAAAACTGTCATTGCATTCTGATGAATTGATAGTATACACGGTAAACGGCAAAAACAAATAAAAAACAATCTACACTCAAACCATTTAAATTAAAAAGTGAATTGAGCAAGATCTCTAGATATAAGATCAATATACAAATCAGTTGCATTTTATTTTCCAAAATAAAAAAAATTTTTTTTCAACAAAACCAATTATAATAATATCTAAAAAATAACTTTGCTAGAAACAAATCTAACAAAAAAATATGCAGGTAGAAAGAATTACTGAGAAAAATCAAAGTGGATATAAATAGAAGTAAGGCTATACCATGGTCATAAATTGTAAAAACATTGTAAAAATGTAAATTCTCTCTATTGATTAGTAAATACAATACAAAACTCAGTACTTTTTTGCTGTAAGTTGAAAACTTGATTCTAAAGTTTACATGAGAATGAAAAAGTCCAAGAATAGCCAAGACAAATTGAAGGAACAACAAAGCTGGAGAAATTACACAGATAGCTGACATTAGGAAGCTATAGTAATTAGGACAGTACGATTTTGGAACCCGGACAAACAGACCAGTGAAGCAGAGTTGAAAGTCCAGAACCTGATCCATATATATATGCTAAAACAAACAATTTCTGTTCTTCAAAAGAAAAAGACAAAATCTAGAAGAGTATATAGTGGGTATAAAAATACATTTTTATAAATGCACTGTCAAAGAATGTGTACAAAGAAAATGTAAATAACCCCTGTAAATCAATAAGAAAAAAACAAACAACACACTAGAAAGGCAGGCAAAAGACTTGAAAAAACAATTCACAAAAGAAACTATTCAAATGACCCCTAAATATATAAAAAGGGGCTTTAACAGTCATAAGGTAAATACAAACTAAAACTGAAAAGAGATATATTGCATACTCAGCAATAGTATACATTTTTAAAAGATAGGCAGTTTCAAATATTGGAGAGTATATGAGTCAAATGGCACTCATATCTTGCTAGAAATCACTAAAGCTAGTAAAGACATATATTCAATAATCCTGTAATTCCATTCTTAGACTTTTACCCAACTGAAAGGTACGCATATTCACCAAAAGACAACAGCAATATTTATGATGATATTATTTGTAATAGCTCCCAACTAGAAATATTTAATGTCTATAACAGTAGAATAGATGAATAAATTATGGTATATTGATACAATAGGTCACTACACAGTGAAGAGAATAAAAGATTGACAACAATAGCAACACCGTGAATGGTCACACACATACTTGAAGTGAAAGAATCAGATACAAAACCGTCCTTGCTGTGTGATTCCACTTACATCAAGTTAAAAAAAAAAAAAAATCAAGATAGTGGTTATCCTTGGGGGTTAATGGTTGGAAAAGGGAGAAAATGAAGTCTTCTGGGTACAAATAATGGTTTGTTTCCTCATTTGGGTTCAGGTTCTACAAAGAGTCAACAATGAAAAAATTCCTCAAGCTATACACATGGTTTGTATATTTTCCTGTATGTATTTTACACTCTAATAATAAGTTCAAAGTATTTTCCAAAGATCCATATTCAAGTGAGTCTAAATAGTGATATTCACAATGATTCATAGTTGAATATTTCTTTAGGAAAATCCTTTGGAAACATCCCAGCTTTCAAAGAGGAACATAAACAATTCCCAATGTAAGCATTCTTCTGGACCAAGCATACCACAGTGAAAATACAATTCTAATCCACATGCAAGTTTAACATAACAGTGATTGATAATGGACTGGGGACTCTGGTGAAGATCAAGAGTATTTTTTCTTATGTGAAGGTCTCAAAGTTGAGACCTTTTGCTCTACCACTTCCTAAACGGAAGTTGATAAGTGCACATCCATGCCTGGAGCATACTCAGCACTTTGATTTTCAATGACCAGATTCCCTTGCAGAGAGGAATCACACCTCTTCTGAGAGTATCATGTTGGTACCTACATCTTTCCTTGGATCATTTTTCAATGCTTACTAATATAAAGTACTTCCTTATAACTTTAGAATTGATGTAAACATGTCTTGCTCCTTTCTTTAATTTTATTGGCATATGTTTTATCTGGCACTCTGTGTGTGGCTTAAAAGTACAATTAGTTCTTCTTTAATCTAATTTAAATGAAAATGATATAATAAGGATTTTGACTAATGTTCTCTTATTAAAGGGAGCTATCAAAGATCTTGTTAGTTATACCTAGAGTTTGATATTTGAGTTAACATTTTAAAATTGACTAAACCTTTTGATGGGGAGAAAATATCAAGTTACTGTTGAAACACCCTATTATTCTGGGGGTAGATCCAACCAGACTTTATTTCAAGCATACCGGGATTAAGCACAGCTCATTCAGAACTAGTAAGAATGTTCTCTAGAAAGATGAAATTTTATCCTTGCATGTCACTGGCTCCACATCAACTTCAAATTGGGTTTTCAGCATTTTGTAACATTTTTACAAAGTAGATAAATTCCAAGATAACATTTATAAAAATGTTTCAGCATTTTATTTATTTTGTAAAAAAAGATTCCAACATTGTCATAGTTCCTTTCTACATACTTTGGGTATAACTGGTTAGTAGAAGGCAATAAAACTTTAGGGTTTTCTTCATAGTAGTTATGGATTGAGTTAACTTTAAAATTTACATAAATTAATCTTAAATTATCAGAAAGTAATTCCTTGGCCTTTGTAATTTCAGATTGTTTTTAAAGTACTTCAATGCAGAGTAGAAAACAATAGAATATCTATTTTGCACCTGTTTCTTTCTTTTAACAAATCGAAAGGGCAATTACTTTCTACTCTTATGCAGAAGCACCAGTGTACAAAATATTTCATTAACTTTAAAGAAACTAGTTGTACGAAGAGAGCCATTTTGCCTTTATCTAGGCAAAATCTTTGTACAACTCCATAAAAAAAACTTAACATGGGAAAGCACTACTCAGTGGTTGACAGTTATTTATTCATGCATCAATGCCTGACAATGTCCTTTATATAGATATAAAAATGAGTAAACTACAGTCTCTGTCCTCAGTGGGAGACAGATGTGCAAAATAACCCAATACATTAACAGAAGGCTATGGAGGTGCAAATACCAAGTGCCATGTGTAACTCCAAGTCACTAAAATCTCCGGGATTCTCAGCTGGGGCTTGAGTTCCCCTCAGGCTCCACCTTGGTGGCCTTCAGTGTGCAAGGAAGCGCCTCATACCTCGGGCTGGCCCTGGAACAACTGGATTATTACACCCTCCAGCCTCTTCCCGCATTTGCAGCAGACATTCCAGGAAGCCTCGAAGAAGATTAATTTATAGGTATTATGTACTTGAGTAATCACCTCAATTCGCTTTTATGAGAAATTACATTGTGGTTTAAATGGAGCCAGAAATAGATTTTTTTTTTCTTACAATAAAACTCAGGGCAATGGAGTGTATAAAATTATACCTTTCCTTTGACAACTTTTGTCTAGCATAACAGTCAAGAAACCTTTTGATCTATTTCAAAAGTGAATGTCATGTTTAGATCCCATGTCTCCACTAGCTGGTAGTTCTCAAGGTTTCACTCCTGAGTAAGCATAGAAGAATTAAGGTACTGAACGTAGTTTAGAACATTATATCAATGCATCACAATATACTTCTCCATTAAAATTAATAGTTAGCTGCTATATATAGAAGGGCACAGAAGCCACAGAAACACTTATGTGTAATTTCCATTTGGCAATTGCTTTTTGATGTACACAATGTTCTAGGAATAAAATGTCATTTAATCTTACCTATATGGTAAGAATTATCCAGCTTTACAGTTGGAAACTGAAGTTCAAAGCGGTTACTTAATTTCTCATAATTACGAAAATAGTAAGTGGAAGATTTGGGATTTGAAATGAGTTCTGTTTGGCTTTAAAAACCACCTGCTCTGTCCTAAGTCATGATACTCCGTGGACTCTAAGGCAGAATTTCTCTTACTGAGATCAATAGACAATTGTGTTAAAATCACCTGGGCTACCTGGGGAAATGCAGATGCCTGATTTCCAACCCAGAACCAACTATAATTTTAATAAATTGCTCGACTGATCCTTACCCAAAGTTAAATTCTAAGATCATTGACCTAAACTAAACACATTTCTTTCAGAGTTATTCAAAACGTTTAAATTTACGTCACTGTATTTTTCCAGACAACGAACACCTTGGGTAACCACTTAACAATTATTATTTACATTGTGATTCTTGGATACACAAGCAAAGCTCTAGTAAAAGTCCTCCTTTGAAATATTTAAAAAGTTATTTACTAAAACTAGAATGGTCAATCTAAAGAACGAACGCAGTCTTTTTGGATGTTTACCATTTATATTTTGACTTTAATTGCAGAAGTTAGCATCAGGTTAAGCCTAGACATATCTCTCATTTTCCGGTTTAGGCCTTCCTATGCTATCACCTACCCTGAAAACACACCCTTGCATTTCTCGGCAGTCTGGCTCCTCTGAGGCCCCAGAACAGGACCTAATATCCCAAAAATGTGGGATAGGAGGCCTTTGATTATTAAAAGTGTTCTGAAATAAGTTACAATAGGTCCAGCCAAGCATGATTGCTTTTACCAAATAGAATTTTGACTGAAATAAAACTAATTTAGAGGCAGTGTACTGGACCCACGAATTTTAAAAATGCAGCAAGTAACTGGGGAAACCCATTCATTTATAAAATACTTTTTGAGCCATTATTATGTGCCTGGCACTATGCTAAGTGCTAGATTTAAGATTACTAATTCGCTGAAGACCTCAAGCAGTTTAGACACTACACTGGGGACCCTAAAGAAATATGTGGCACTGGTCTTTTCTTCACAAAATTTGTGACAAGATTAATGAAACAAAATTTATAAATATGAAGTAATTGCAATATAATTGGGTCCAGTTTAAAGATATTGAATAAAAGAGTTCAAATGGAGAAATTTAGTATGTTTCAAATGTTGGGTACTTTAGTGATTAATGTTTTATTTACTCTTTTATTTACGTAATCTCTTATTAATTTTCACAAAACTGTGTGATATCAATATTAGAATTGATATTTTAAAATAAATGAAGTCATATTGGGGAGTAGTGAATAGTGACTACATATCCAATCATTACGATCAATATTCAGTAGTTGCAGCAACAGTACTTTTCCAAATACCGAGCTATGTAAGATGTGGCATTGGCTTTCAAATCCATTTTATTTATCTCCAAATTATACCTGTGCTCTTTCTGCTATACCACGATGCTGCCTTCTCCTCTGAAGAAAGAAGGGAGAGGGGACTAATGTGGGTTGAAGTCCTCAGAAATCTTTGTAGAAGCAGGAAAGAATAAAATCAAATATTAAAATGGACTTTGGACTTTTGAGCTTTGATGAACAGTAAGTATCCTCTCCCTCCAAAACGTAAATAAATAAATAAATAGATAGATAGATAAATAAATAAATAAAATGTAGGTAAATAAATAACATCATTCCAGTGCCAAAATAGAGCCAGTCCTGATGTAAATCTTCCATAAGACCCCCTGCAGCCCATTTTTTACTGAGCAACTGAGGAGAAAGGATTACATCGGGATTCCCAGAATCTAGGCATGGTGAGATAAAATGGGACAGCCACAGGTGTGAGGCACTTCAAAGCACAGCTTCAGGCCATGTAGAGCAGCTGTAACTCCTGGAAACAACAGCAGGAGACAAAGCAGCTTGGCATGCAGACTGAGCAGTGGGCTAAGGACTTTGGCAAGGATGCTAACAGGTTCAGCAACAAGTGACTGCAGCTGAAAATTCAGGAAAAGGATTTACATGGGCACAGGTAGATAGGAGTGTCCATGATCCCTAATTTGGTCTGTTGAGTCATCCATAGAACTTCCCACAAAACAGTTACTATCCCGCTGCCCTCTATTTTAGTAGGAGGTTCAGAAATGTGGGGTGAAATCACAGAATTTGGGAAATGATAAATATTTACAACTTTAAAAAAACTTGAAAGACCATGGTATACTAACTTATCAGTTAGCAGTAAGAAAACTAAGACCCAGAGAAATTAAACATGTTGTCTAGAGTAACAAGGCTGCTTAGTGGGCACTCAGGTCTCAGTTCTACTCATGGCTCTTGACACCGTTCATAACCAGAGTATGGGATGTTCTTGTTTATTGTATAAAAGTCACTAACTGGGTAAAGCTAGGTCCGTAAAATGACCATATCTCTAATTTTCAAAAAAAGATGAAACAATGTTACAGTGAATCCTAAAATTGCCTTGAATAAAACAAAAGGTGTTAGGATCTTGCGTTATCAGCCCAGGCTCTCTGAGATGATCATAGGTCCACAGTAGTCTGTACAAATGTTTCTCACGTAATGACTATTGGAATAAATTATTCTAATATTGCCATTTTCAAATACTTATACGTTATTTTAACTTCTTAAAAAGATGAGAACTAAATAGTATTTTTCTTCATATTTTGTTACTACCTTCAGGTCTTTCAAATGTCAACACTTTCAGTTAGGCCTTCTTGAGCACCCACTTTAAGATTGCGAACCACGGGCCACCCTACCCATCCCTCTCCATTGTTTATTTTTTTCTCCAAGATGAGTAACTCAACCTAACAAATTGTAATTTACTCTTTGTTATCATTCCCTGAACTAGAATGGAAGCTCTGTGAGGGCAGGAATTGCTCTTATGCCCAATAGCTGAGTAACTAATATGTTATAGGCACTTAGCAAATATTTGTTAAATATGAAAATATGAAAAATGAAATGTTTTAAAATGTCTACTAATAAAAAATAAATGTTTACTATGTCTTTTAAAAAAAACTATACATTAAGTTTCCCAGTCTCATAGAGACTGAACATTTGGAATCTAAATAAATTTTAGGTAAGTTTTTTTAATTTTTTTCTTTTCATTGGTGTACCTATTATCATGTAAGGTACAGAGTTTGATAGCAAAAAATAATAAATAAGTAAGTAAGTAAATAAATAAATAAATAAATAAATAAAACATGATGACTAATCTAAAAGAGCAATTTGATCTAGTTTTTTTAGGCAGTTAACTTTTATAACATTAAATGATATTAAACAAATGTATCACTTGTGTTTGCTTAAAATTGGAGTTTTATTTTTTTCTCCATGAAATCATGACTCTGTTTCTCCTAGATGACATTATTGAATTTTTCAGAACTGTCAAATAGTCAATTATTTGAGCATTTTCCTTGACAGCACCCTTGTGGTCAACATGATTCAGGTCCCATGGTACATTTCTCAGTTTGCTCCAACCCCCACCCAGGAACGCTGTGCCAGCTTTACTACCAGCTGTGTGTCCTCCAACAAAACTCATTTTCAAAACCTCTCAGCTATAAAACACAGCTAAACAGAACATCTATAATTCCTGCCAGACTCTGAATCATCAATGTATAAGAGTTAAAACACAGGTCTGGAAGCCTAGGACATTC
>NW_006436282.1:11982672-11995254 GCF_000325575.1 Pteropus alecto | reverse complement strand
TGTTCCTCTTATCTACCCCCCAGCCATTTTTTTGAATACTAGTTGAGAGCAGCTGTGCTCCTCAAAGCTGCTGTTGTTTTACCACAATACGGTGTTCTAGAGGCTTTCAGCTGAAGACTGTGTAGAAATATAGCAGGCAGATTTCTTAGTATTTTCTGTGAAGAAATCTATATAGCTTAAGGAGTCCCTGCAAATTGAGTTAATTCTCAGAGAAAAATCTAGCTAATATGTTACCTTTAATATTGGTTCTAGAAATAAAAATGTAATTCTCCTAATTCTAATAATTTAGAAAGTTCCCTGGAAATTTGGCCAGGAAGAATCATATCTTCATGACAGATCTGAACTTAAGATATTGACTCACTATATAATTGTTTAATTAACCTATTTTAAGGGTCATTCTTCTCAGAAGACATTTCAAATGAAAAAGAATCATGTAAGAAAGATCCCATAAAATGGGTGAATGCAAAATCTGTGCTGCTGGAAAAATATTGATAAGAGGATGTGGAAATTTTAATAGACATTCTTATAAGGCCGACGGTTATATGTAAATCAATAAATAGTTATATAAATGTTAAATTAACCTATAATTTTACTTCCTCCTCTAAAACAAACTTTTCATATCAATTTTATTTTTAATAAGGTGGAATTTGTTCTGAAAAGAGTCTTATTGACCTGGAGCGGCTGTCACAATAACATCCGGGGAAAGAGGCCCTCTTGCCTATTTGCCTAGTCTTAGAGAACTGCTGAAAGTCAGTGCAGGCAGTGGTAGTCACCAAAACAGCCCCTTTTGTGGATGAATGAGGTTCACTTCTCATTCTGGGTCTCTGCGCTTTCGTGGCAACTGGAGCTATTACTAGTGAGCTCGATGGCACGAGGGTGGCAGAACCACCAATATGAAAAGAGCTAAACAGGGGCCATTACACGGTGTGTGCCTAACAGTGATGTTCTTTGTTAGCAACAGCATACCTCAATCAAAAAAAAAGTGTGGGGAGAGGGGCTGTCCTTTTGGTCTGAGTATGATTTTCTCATAATTTTCCTCACTGCAGCAGGAAACAAGGCTGCTCTCTGGAATGATTAAGCATCCTTGGGAGTTACCACACATGGGTAGAAAGAAAGACACTGTCATAAAAGATGAAATGCAGGCATCATAGTATTGATTTCGATTTTTATAAAGAATATAATTGAGAGTCTCCTGAATGATTTAGCTATACAATTATATTATTAACAAAAGAGTTTTCTATTTTCTTAACCAATATTTATGCCAGGTTTTTTTACTTTCTTCTATTATATTAGCCACATTCTTTTATAACACTCTAATAATAAGAGAAATATGACAATCCCCATCCAATGTCTAATTTTACTGATGTAGTTTTAGTATCTGAGCATACAAAATAATGTTAAACATTAGTAGTTGTAAATTTTTATTTAAGGTTTTATGTGTGACAAATACAAAATTAGGTTTACATATGTTCAATGGACATAAAAAAAAGGCATATTGTCTACCGAATATGGAGAGTTGTAGGCTCTTTGGAGTTTATTGGCTGCACTGGTAAAGTCATGATGGCCTTGCTTATTGTTTATTTACTAGGTATGTCCACTTATGAAGAATTATTAAAAGAATTTAATAAGGTATCTGGATATATAATAAAGATATAGATCAATGGGTAATTCTAATTGTAACATAGTAGAACAAGAATACAGTAAAAATTTTTATGAAAATACATAAAACAAGATAAGCACAAATTGAAAGGCCATCCTGTTTTTGAATGGGAAATTTAATGTCATTAAAGATTCAATTTTCTCCAAACTAGTGTATCAAATTAATATTATTTCAATTAGATTTAAAGCAGCCTTCCTTTTTTAAACAATTTTTAATTAAATTTAGTTTAAAATTTTTAATTTTTAAAAAGTTGAACTTTCAAATTTTTAAAAAATTAAAATATCAAATATTTGAAGTTTTAAAATTTTTTTAATTTTTAAAAATAATTAAAATTTTTAATTAAAAATTCCTTGGGAAAAACAAATTCAGTTACTGATTTTTGGTATACTAATTCTCAATTGCACATGGCATGTGGTGCTTTTAAAGTTCATTTTATAAACAATATACTGTACTGGGGGGGCCTTTGATGTAATCATGGACATACATGTTCAAGACAAAAAAAGAAAAGAAAAAACGAAAGTAGTGTTATATATAAAGATACATGCAAATATAGACACTTTGAACTCTACCCAAATTACCCCTCACTCTAATGCTGGGACATTGTATTTGGGGCAAACATATACACTTCAAATCTCTTATATGATTAATTTTTCTCCAGGTAACTCCTTGATCTCTTAGATGAAGATATTTCAATTAGGTTTGTCCCAGTCAATCTCAACATCTGAATCCTGAACTAACCACAGTTTAGCATTAAAGAAGGTCACCAGTTACAGTGACTTATTTGATAAATCATTTAGACCCATTTCAGTGGTGAGTTAAAGCAGACTTTAGGAAAGATGATTGATGGCATTTAAGAGTAGTTAACAACATGCTTATACTCCATCCGTTGCAAGTCTAACAAAAGAACCAGAGTCTTGCACAAGAAAATGCAGTACTTCATAAAAAATGAAAATCCTATTTTTTAGGGATGACAAGGGGGAAAGAAAGAGGAAAATCAACACATTTTGAACAACTGAAAGTTAAAACAGGGAAGATACAAAAACAAGTACCTACAAACAACGTGATAGAATATTTTAGGAGTCTGGAAAAGAAGAAACAGTAAGTCTAAAATAATATTTGGTAGGTAGTTTAGCAGCCCATTAAAAAAAAAAAAAGAACATAATTACAAAAGCTTTCTTTTCAATGAGAAGTCAGATCCCATTTCAAAACACACACATTACTTGGATAAAATTATAAAGATCATCAGAAACTAAAATCAAGTTTAAAGTTCTATGGAGAACAATATATTATTAATTTACCCCAAATGTGCATTTCTAAATATTCGTATATAATTTGCTTATGAGGGCCAAATAAAGAAGATAATGAGAATAGACAGCCAACTTGGTGATTTGTGAGCAAGTAGTACCTCAGGGTTTTGATAGAAGCCAGTGTTTGGTATCCCCACTGTGCGGCTGCTGACGCTGACTTTACAAACTATCCTTGGAGTGGGGAGGAACAAAGAAGAGTGGAAAGGATTTCATGGCCTGTACTCCCAAGCATCTCATTCCAATCTCTTTGGTGCATGAAAAAATGTTGCAGAAAGAGAAAAGGAAAAGAAATCAAATTTTTCAGGCTCCTGCATTTTTCAGTTTAAAGCAGAGGCCAGATGGGCTGAAGCGGACCAAAGGTGAGCCATGTTGAATGGCAAGGCCAAGCCTTCCCTAAAGAGGCAGCCAAGTCAGAGGCAGCTACCGCTTTCTCCTTAAATTAAGTCTTAGGGATGACGTTTAGAAAGACAATTGTTTCTGTTTTGCATTTAGATGTGTTTGCTTCAAAAATGTCTTCAAACACTCTTGTTTTTTTGTTTTTGTTTTTTGTTTTTTTAATCTAATATGGAGCAACTGAGTACTTTAAATATCAGTTAGCATTTTTACAGTGCATTGACTTCTTAAACTACATTAGCTTATTCATTGATACCCAGAAACTGGGTAGAAAGCCACTGCTGCCAAAAGCGCCAGATGTTTACGACTCACGGAAAGAGCAGGCATGCAGCCCAAAACATGGGGTTGCAAAGTGCAGCCACTACTTCTACCTAACCCTCAAAAGAGTGCTTTAAATAGCAGTGAATTTCACCTCAAAATTCTTATTTCTGGCTTACCTTGAAAAAAATCTGAAGACTCAGCAACACCAAGCCTGCTTTCACCCTTGATGGCAATAGACTAGCGCTGATCAGTGGCTGCCCCTTTAGCGAGGGCTTATTCCACTGCCCTCATCATTCAGCATGGCCTCATCTCCAGTTCCCTTCACCCCATCTAACCCTATAAGGAATTTAAATTGCAGAATGAAACCCTGACACATCTAATGTAATATATGTTGCATCAGATTATCTCACAGCTTCTATCTCTGTGGAATGTATCTCTGAGGGAATACAAAGTCATTTATTCATCAACAAGCATTTGTCAAATGAATATGCCATGTTGCCTTTTATTTACCAAGGGAACATCAGTGGTGTTTCCACTGTGATCCATAAGACGAAGCAATTACACTGTAAACTTGTAAAAACCAGAATACAAAAAACCTTCCCTGAGCTCCCACAGCAATTATAGTACAAACCACATTAGTTAGCTCTTAATCATAAACTATCTTGTTTTTTTTCCTCTTTCATGTAGATTTATCTTGTCTCCCCAATGAAACTGCAGCTCATCAAAAGTCAGCATATTTGTCTTTCATGTCATTACAATCCTTCATGGTATTTTGTACATGGTAGTCATGCAACAAAGACAGTCATTTATTTAAAACTGTTACACGAACCTTCAACAATAATGAGACCAATTATTGCAGTGTCTGAGACCATCTTCCTCTGCCCTCTCTTACAGGAATAATCCAAGGCCGAATCACATAAAGCAACAGCAACTAATTTTTCTAGAAGTGACTTTTATTGGCTCTTTTCCCTCAAATTACAAGCCAGGTTCCTTTGAAGCAGGTCCTGCCAGAGGCAGGAGGATGATCAGGCTAAGGATTACAATAAGTATGTGGTGCTGGAACCCAGAACTGGTTACTGGCACTTACATGTTCACACCAGGCCCTGCCAAACCTCATGTGCTCTAGTCCAAGGAGCTTCCTCTCAACACAGGGCAGGCTGGCAGGCTGCTCACTCAAGGAGATGAATCAAAAGCTCCAAAGTAATAAACTCCCTCTTCTTGGCACAGACCATAGGCCAAGACTGGTCCAAATTGATTTCACAAACATAGATAATTATCTAAAGTGAATGCACTGAGACTCTTTTCCACTGTAAAAGGAGCCATTAATAGATCAAGGTAGACTAGGTTAAAATGGAAATTTTGCTATTGGTTCATTGGGTTAGGGCAACAGGTGACCATGGTACCATAAATATGGCATCGGTGAGCGAGTGGGTATAAAAAATCTGGCTTTTTTCCTGATACTTTTGTTACTTTTGCCTCATGTAGTGCTAGTGCAACACATAGCATGTAGCACAGGCCCAGTAACTATTGCAGGATGAATGGTTATATCATTACAGATAGTTAAAAAGACTTAAATAGAATCCAAATCCTCATACTAGAAAAAAAAAATGTCAGTTTTAGAGGAAGCAAATGGTTTCTGGTGAAAAAAATTACAATTACTTTCATACATAATTTAGAACAAGATGATTTTAAAATGCCATTATTTCATTATAAATAAAAACAGGGAAGAAAATGTTATACTTGACATCCTCCCTTACTACACAGATCTACTGTATTGTTGAGTTTCTAATGGGATGTTAGCAATAATGTTTTAATATGGTTTAATCGCATCAGATTAGGTATTAATAGACTAAAAGAGGAAACATGTATGTGAACCTGGTTCTCATCATTTCTCTTTCTATACATGATGCATTAGAAA
The DNA here is from genome assembly GCF_000325575.1 of Pteropus alecto. Lineage (NCBI taxonomy): Eukaryota > Metazoa > Chordata > Mammalia > Chiroptera > Pteropodidae > Pteropus > Pteropus alecto. The sequence continues at coordinate 11,989,715 of NW_006436282.1, read as the reverse complement.
TCTTTTGATGGTTCTACAAGGTAGCTTGTGGATAGAGAATAAACAGGAAGAAAGAACCAGACCTCACATGTAATTGTGTCCACTGAGTTATATGATTAGTAATCAGCATTAATTAATAGCAGGAATAATATACTTTAATTTCCTACAAAACTGATTCTTGATCTCAACCCAAATTCTCTCTCTTCACAGGAAACTTATTTCACTACCACTTCTAAATACTACTCCTCTACACAACCCATTCTTACTCTTAGTTTACCCTATTTTATTATCTCCGTAACACTTTTATTTTAAAGTAAGTTTCTGTATATTTTTCATTTACTTGTTTATTGTCTGCCATTTCATCCACTACAAATTCCACATCAGCAGAAGCATTTTCTGTCATGTTCACCACATAGTAGGCAGTCAAAAATACTTGCTAAAAAGTTAATGAACAAATGAACATTTAATATTTCCAAATTGTCAAAGCAACGATATCAGAATGTAAGAACAATTTCTTTATTTTCAAGTACGTGTACCTAAAGTATCCTTGGGACCCCTGAGTCCATCTCTGACCATCACCCCATTTCTTAGCCTTACCTCATCCTAAAACAGGATAGGTATGGGAGATGGGGACATGAGAGGTTCAGGGACAGGATAAGTCTCGAGAAAGGGATAGAGTTGTCTTTCACAATTTTTTTTCCTGTTTGGTAACAAAAAAAGCAGAAGTTTGATGTTTTGTTTTGTAGATCACAGAAAACTATTGTTGACCTCAGCTAAAATACTACATTCTTCAGACTCCCTTGGGATAACCAAGCAGAAGTTTTTGTGTGTTTCTTCCAGGAATATGCTTTGCAGTAGGTTGACTCAGCTGAGAGAGGAGCACTTTTTTCTCTTTCCTCCTTCCTCTTTCTTTTTTCTACAGCAAAGACAGATGCAATGGCCACACTTCACATCGGAAATATTAGCGATGGAAGCCACATAAAGGTAACAGAGTGAAAGACAGGTACCTGGTCCACTGATGGCATCATGGGGCAATCATACTAGCCCTAGATTGCTACTTCTCAAATTTTTTTGAGAGAGAAAATTTGTTTCTGCCATTACCATTTAGTTTTTTTCCTGTCTTTTTCAGCCAAATCCATTCTTAACAATAAATTAGTCAAAGGGCTACAACTAAATAATCGAAATTATCAACCGAGTCCAAATTGCCATGTTAAAATGGCTATATCTAAATACCATATATTTTTACAAAGCTTTTGACATGTTTATCTCACTTATCATTTTAATTCTTGAACTACATCTCTTTATATCAGTTATAACAGGTATGGTCATACCCATCTATCAGATGAGAAAATAAGACTAAGGAGGTTAAGCTACTTACCAAGGTTTCTAGCTATTAAATCAGAATGCAAATCATCTGATATTTAGCCAAAGTCTGTTTCCAGTATACTGCCAATTGCTGAAATATATGTCAAACGTTCAAGAATTCTTACATATGCCTTTTAATGAGATTCATGATCTAGTTATAGATTTCTTCTGAGAATGAAGTAAAGCTTTAAACATGTATAAGGGAGATGACACCAAAGTTTCTATTGTCATCAAATAATTTTTTTAGAAATATTTTTAAATATTCTGAAATCTCTTCCACAGTGAAAATATATACAAAACAGATATTACAGCCAAAGAACAAATTCATTCTACTTTAGTTATTAGGTAGTAGATAAAAGTATACAATCCAACAATATGAGCCAAATAACTCAGATGGTAGATGTGAGAAGATATTAAAACAAGGACAGGGTTCCTGCTGGACTCTGCAGACACCTGGTACTACAACCACATTTTGATATGGAGGCATTTGAAGATTTATTGAAAAGCTATCAAAGAGATTGCCACACAATTGAACAAATATATTAAGGGCAACCAGATTGAATAATATTTGACTTGTCAACTAGAATCGTCTAACTAATCAAGCTGCATTAATACTATAAAGTCCATTTATTAAAGAAGGGTTTGGAAGTTCAGAAAGGAAGTTTGACATAGATAAGCTATAGCTATTACGTGAAATGAATTTTTTGTTATGTCGTATTAACATGTTCGCAATTGCATAGGTCAGTATATTGAGGATATTGAATTAAGGCAATGACTTTTTAAAAATCTGTGTAGAGCTAGTTTTTAAGATGAACTTATATTCAAATGCTTTAGGTGGGTGACTTCATAGGAAAAAAATTCTACTTTTCTGACTAACTCCTGAGAGATTTTTAAACTTCTTGTCCACTAATTTTATCTTGTGACTAAATTTTGAGGTTGGGTCATTTTTTTTTTCCTGGAAATAATAAGATAAATGTTAAGCAGAGATGATAGTCAATATCACCAACACCGATTCTTTGCATTAATGACCACTTTTATTATTATTTTAAAATTTCAGCCCATTTTGGAAACATTAACCTAGTTAAGAAAAGGAGCTTTTCATAGAGTGTACCTGGTCAGATCAGCACCGAGACTGTAAACTTCAAGTGAAATTACAAATGATTTCTTAGACATGGCTCCTTCAGGTTATTTACAGACTGAGGCACACTGCTTGAGTGTAGATAAACTTTGGATATGCTCTGGGAAGATGAATTTCCTGTCTAAGATCGGGCTTCTCCTGTCCGCAGTCCCTGTACCTGAGAGTGACTCTTAACATAATGACACACTGGACATTTCTGGGCTCCCTAGACTCTGTCCTACATTGATGTCTTTCTTCCTTCTTTGTGTCGTTTTAGTATTGTTTCATTTGGCTTTTGGATGAACCATATGATAGTACACAGCTAAAAAAACAAACTTCTTTTTGCCCATACTGTACACTTAGATAACCTAGACAGTCAAATAATATGTACTCAATGGATTTCAAGATTTAAGATTTGCTCTTATATTTTGAAAACTTACTAAAGACTCCCAGTTAAGCCTCACTTATTCGGATCTCATTCCCACCTACTACTCAATCATTCGTCAGATCTTTTTCCATGTTTATATCGCATTCTCAAAGATGGTTGATGTTTAAAATAGCAAGTATAGATTGCATTTATATGATTAAGTTTGTTTCCAGTAGAAAAAGAAAACTGAAGTTTTGGTAGAAAACTATTCATCATCACCATCTTAATTCTTAAGTTACATTTTTTTTTATACAACCAGTTTTGAAGAAATTACTTATATCAGTTAAGCCATTAAAGCTGCAAGTAAGAGAAAGTCCTATTTGAAATAGCACAATGATGAGGTCATTTATTATCTCACAGGACAAGAAGTCCAGAAATAAGGCAGTTCCATAGTTAGCCTACTCAAAAAAATCAATCGAATAATTAAGGACACATGTGCTTTACATGATTTTACTCTGCCATCTTCAGCTGTTGGGCTTTGTCCCCAGCCTAACAGCTACATGAAACAATAGTCCAAAGGACTGAATGGAGAATGTCCTTTCCTTATGGGTTTGTTTTTTTTTTTTTATTTTGGTGTTTATTTGTTTGTTTTTGGCAAGAAAAATCTCTTGGGCATCCCAGTAGACTACTCCTTATCACCTCGCACATCCATTCCTAAACAAATTAGTAGGAGGGTGAAAGAATTATCATGTTTTACTTACAGGAACCAAGACTCATGACTTATGCCTGAGGCTTCCCAGAAGCCCAGTCTTTCTCAAAGCATGGGGCACCTAATACCTGAGACAGTCATCTAGAAAAAGCAGGGATGATGACTCTTGGATGGGTGACCAACAGTCTTCAGACACCACTGTTCCAGGTATGAGATGTTGTACCCTTATGATTTAGCACTCCATATCCCACTATTTTGTCTTTTATTTATGCTTTAATTTATCTTTCTCTAATAAGCATGTCGGGACTCAGCTAGAAATGCCCTATTTGAAAATTTACTAGCTTTTCTACAATAACATCTTAAATATAAGACTCAAGAAGTTCATTAGATTTATTATTTGGAAATTTTTGTAATTCTTTATGTTAAAAGATAAACTGAGATATATAACAATTAAGAGTTTATTTGAGCAAAACTGGATCTGAATTGGGCAGCACCAAGCCAGAAGTGGTTAGAAGTGCCCCATCAACCAAAGCTCAGGGAAAGACTGTTTTATACAGGAGAGGAGAAAGCAAAGCAAGGACATTACTTATTTGACTACAGCTTAAGCATGTTTTAGGGGGGGGAAAGCCTCGTTGGCTGTTTGTAACTGGCTGTCCCTAGGTTTTGATTTCTTAACTTTGAGGCATTTCAGGCTTAGGTTTTGGTTGGCTACTAAAGCATTAAACCCACTCAGTCTAATGGCCTCTTTGTTGAATTAGTATTTACATGTTAGGTTATTCAGTAAAGAATACAATTAAAATGTAATTTAGAACTGAACTATGATCCCTTAATTCAAATAAGTGAACTATTTCTCCCTTCAAAGCTTTGAGCCTTAGAATAGCCTCTAGTGTGTTCTCAGATACATTGCGTGTGTTGCCATTAGATACATGTGATTCAATTAAAAGAAAAACTGTGACACAAATCATCACAAAAGCCTTGAGAGAGCTTATGAAAGGTGTTCTAGTGCTCTGAGTAATCTTCCTAAAGACATATTTGCATGCAACATGCAGGACATTTCAAGCACAGACTCAGCAGATTTCCATCCTTCAGAGGACTTTTAAAACAGCCTGATTTTCATTGGGAAAATAAAGGATAACACTTACTCAACAAATTTATTATGTGGGCAAATAAAATTGTATTTCTCTTGCTAGAAAGGTATGTGGCTGTATATGTGTGTGCCTATACAGTAATATGATATATACTTGCACACACATACATACACACATGTATGTATAAATATATACATATAGAAATATTCATACATACATATACACACATCCATACCCTATTTATTCACAAATCTATAAATTCATTGTAACTTAAAAATGCAAATTATAATACATAAGTTTAGTTATATTGTACACTCAAAAATAATACCTTTATACTTGATTATAATAGTACATATGATAATGAGCTTTATGAAGATGTTGTTGAAAATACAAAGCATAAATAACATCCATTATGTCAACCACATTTTTAAAATAGTTCTTGATTTAAGACTTTGAGCAGATTGCTTAGTGTTCTTTGCTGCAACTGATTTGGCCTTGGGGGAGTTACTCCATTATAAACTCCCACAATCACTTTATCACTTGGATCCTACAATCCAGGGAGAAAAACTTTCATCTGGCTAAGGCATGCTGATTTTTCACTCTTTGCTCCAGAGTGAAAGTAGAACCAAAGAGGTCTTTGAGGCTCTTAAAAAGGGATAGAAGTTCTGTTTGTTTTAGAATTTAAAAACACTTATTTTTAGTTTATGTTTGTGATTCAGAATTAGCATCACTAATTAAGTGACATATTCAGTAGCCTTTGTCCTTTAAGAATTATCAGAAGAAGAATAAACAGGAATAGATAAAAGCCATCCTATGTAATTTTTAATAAGTATGCTTCTGAAGTTTTGATTTTAAGTGTAGATTTTGTCTTAAATTTCAGAGAAGGGAGGAAAGAAGCTTGTGGGCTACTGAAAAAAACATTTGAATTCTGGGAGAATCAAGGTGAAAACAGCAAATCAATTTCTGCTTATACACTGAACCCCCCAAAATAAAGTATGTGTGTTTCTAACTAAGGAATTTTTTGGAAACCAGATTTTTTTATTCCACAAAAAGTTGTTATAAATTATGGCAAATTCCCAGGTTAAACCAATGGACCATAGAAATAATGACGCTGTAAAACATGATTGACTGATATTCTGATCTATTCTAAGAACAGATAAAAGAGTAGAAATTGCTCTGCTTTTCAAAGATGGCTGCTCCTTGGATGGTGGTAGACGGTACAATTTCTGTTTCTGAAATGGATAAGAAGGGTAAAATTGTAGTTACAGTATGGGCCACTCATATATCAGGGACCCATTTCTTTGCAATCTAACATTGATTAAGTCAATAGATATTTCTCGAATGTTGACAAGAATAAAAAAAATGACTCTTCTTTCCTAATTATTTTGTCTTGTGTGTTTATTATTTGTGTTGCTCAAAAAATGCTTGAAAACAGCTATCTAGTTAATGATGAACTCTAAGATATTTTTTGGTGTTCGAGGTATTGATTAAGAAACAAAACATATACTCCTAGTTCTGTCTAAGCAGGCTGGAAAATTCATGGGGATACACTTTTTAGTGCTTTAACTTATAAGTTGTTTGCAATGTTTCATCATCATATCAATAAGTCCCCAGGAATTTCTTAAACAAATTAAAATATTTTCATTTTTTTACACTTTTAGTGACATATCATTCATTTTTAGAGCAGGATTCTTGGATATCTTGGCATTCTATAAGAGAAAAACAACTTGTCTACTTTCATACCCACAATGTTATGGGTACCAGTACTGTACTCTATTTTAGTGTAATTTGCTAAGTGGAGAAAATCACTTAGGCCTAGAATAAATCACTCACTCAGTTTTTGAGATTCAAAAGATTTGGACTGCATTTCAGATTAAGCAACAATTAATTCTCTGGTGCTGTAGAAAGATATTCTAGCGGTTTAATATCCAGGCTCTAGGTTCCGCTTCCGAGAAGATGAAGTACATGCTCTTGTTCTTGTATTTCTCAGACTAATTACAACTAAAAACCCTGGACTTTCCACATAAAATAAACATAAAAAGACTCTGAAAGAAGAAAAAAAGGCAGATTATCTAGGGACATTGGAACTTAAGGAATGATACAGTGGTGAGTTCCCTAGATTTTCTTTTGGCCTTTTATATCCCAGACTTGCAGTTAAAGAAGCTAGCAACCCTCAAGCACTAACAGGAATAGACAAAACAAACAAAAACACCTTTTCGATAAGAACTACTCTCCTCTAGCCAAATAACACAGAAAACCTATGGGCCAACCCACAGCCGCACCAGCAAAGGCTGAGTGAGTTCTCTAGATATCCACCTATACCAGGCTATAAGAAAGTACCCAACCTCCCACCACTCGAATGGTGTCAGAGAAGGCCAAGTGGAGAGACAAGACTGTTACCACCATCTAGCAGTAAAG
>NW_006436282.1:11979850-11982645 GCF_000325575.1 Pteropus alecto | reverse complement strand
AAGATCAGTGGAGGCCACAAAGAGAGCAGAAACTCCTACACCTCCTAGCCAGGAAGGTAGCAGTGATAGCATTATGAGGAGCCAGAAATCTCACTCTGACCCAGGGGGCACACGGAACCTTCCAGCCTCAGGTGTCAATGGAAGCCAAGTGCGAAACCTGGACTTCTACTCCTATTTGACAGTAGCAAGGTACCACTGCCCCTTTATCCTACTGCAGTGGGGTCACAGGAAACAAGTTAAAAAAGAAAGTTTCAAGAAGATCCAGAATCTTATAATGTAATAACCAAAATATACAGGTCTCAAAAGAAAGTCATTCTTCATATCAAGACCAGGGAGATCTCCAAGAGAACGCAAAAAAACGATCCATAGATAGCAATGTCAAAATGACAGAGACAGCTTTGGGATCTAGGGCTACAGAAAGGGTTTTAAACCTAAAATCAAAAGCACAATATAGAAAAGAAAAAATAAAATTGAACTTCATCAACATTAAAAACTTTTGCTTTGCATAAGATCCCGTTAAGAGGGTGAAAAGACAATATAAGGGCTAAGAGATAATATTTCCAAACCACATGATCAACAAAAGGGCTAGTATCTAGCATATGGAAAGAACTCTCAAAACATAACAGTAAGAAAACAAACAATCTAATTAGAAAATTGGCAAAGGACATGAACAGCTATTTCACCACTATAGATATAGAGACAGAAAGCAAGCGCATTAAAAAGTGATCATCATTAGCCATTAGAGACGTACAGACTAAAACCACAATGAGATACCGCAAGGTACCTATCAGAATGAATAAAATAAAAATAGTGACATTAAATACTGGTAAGAATGCAGAGAAACTGGATCACTCAGGTATTTCTGGTAGTAATGTAAATGGTGCAGGCATTCTGGAAAACAATTTCACAGTTTCTTAAAAACTCGATGTGCAACGTACACATGACACAGCAGTTGTACTTCTGGGCATTTATACCAGAAGAATAAAGACTTATGTTCACGTAAAACTCTGTACACAAATGTTCATAGTAGCATTATTACTAACAGCCCCAAACTGGAAACGACCTAGATATTTTTTCATGAGTTAATGATTAAATAAACTGTGTGGAAAACTATGTATCAATAACAAGGAATAAACTATTCATATACATAACAACTTGGATAAATCTCCAGAGAATTGTGATGAGTAAAAAAAATCCTAAAGAGTTAAATACTATATGATTCCATTTATTGAAATAACAAATAACAAAAATGGAGAATAGATTAATGAAATAAAGAACAATGGTTTCAAACGAACAACAAAAAAACTTGAATAAGGTGCTTCACAAGATTATTAGCCAGAAATTGGAGAAAAGACTGTCAGAATGTCACCAGGAAAGACTGGACGAGAGATTAAGAGTCTGATTCTGGGAGCAAAATTGGAAGAGCATTCTACGTCCATGCAAGTGACATTTCTAAAGAAAAAATAACAGGACCTGAAGAGAAGTAAATATAGAAATATGTTTTTCCCTTTTAGTAGCAAAAATTTTGATTGGCATTTCTGCCTTTATATCTATGAACCTTATTCAAATGAAAAAAGAATTATTTGCTTCAAAAGCAATAACTCTTATCATTTTTTGAAAATGTCATTTTTATTTGAAATCTTTGTAAAAGCATTCAATATAGCCTAATGGAAAAGCATTGAATTTCTAAATCTGATTTTACTGCATGATAACTGTTGGACAGATCAGGAAATTTATCTTCATAAAAACACACTGATGATTAGAGAGAGAAAAAAAATTGTGTTGCAATAGAAACTATAATACATCTTTGTAGTTATTAGATTCTAGTGCTGTTCATTGTCTTTTGGGTTTTGTTTCGTTATCTACTTGTAAACTGGACTGGATCCTGAATTTTTCTAGTTTCCTCCAATATCTGCCTATGACTCTCCAAACATGTTTCCAATTTTTCTCCCATCCTTTGACTAGGAATGACTGAGAACTAAAACTGCCTTTTTTCAAAGCAAGCTAAAAATGAACAGCTTGATATAAAATTCATAAAATCACCACAAAAGCTCATGCTCAAACAACCTCAGTGACTGATGCTGTGGAAGCCATATAGATAGTTTACCTTAGTACATGGTGACATCATCAGGGTCATTTCAAACTGCAAAAGACAATTCCAGCCTTATATCTAGAAATCTCAACTGACAGACAGCCTTACAAACTCAAAATCTGGTTTACAATTTGCTCTGACCGGTAACCTTTGTTTTTCTTTTATTTTCAAAGACATATTTGTTATTAAATATCTGATATTATGGAATATAATTTGTACAGTCAACCAGTTGGCCCATTCCATTGTACAAGCTCCAACAGACCACCTTAGAGATTGTGGCACATGGGTCCTTAGAAAATAGGATTGCTTTGGATTACTTGCTGACAAAACAAGGAGTCTGTGCGATGACTAACACAACATGCCCCACCTACATTAACACCTCTAGAGAGGCTGAAACTCAGATAAGTAGAATCATGCAAAAGCTACTTAGCTACAAGATGTGAGAAAAAAAGACCTGTTGGATGATCTCTTTTCCTGACTACACTCTGGGATGGGAGGCCTCTTTCCTGGGTTATTTATAAGGATGCATTATATGATAATCCTTATTATATTTTCTGTATGTTTTTAGCTAAATATCTCATCTTCAGGACTGAAGGCAGGGCTCCCAGGGAAAAAGCAGACATGGTAATATGGAGTATTCATGGTAAACTGGGAATTTAAAAATATTTTCAACTGAATGTTAAGACAGTTTTATTCTTCTAAC
>NW_006436282.1:11974363-11979822 GCF_000325575.1 Pteropus alecto | reverse complement strand
CAGAGTGGTTCTCACCCCTTCTCCCTCAAGATTGAGAATGACCAAAAGAAAGGGGGGAACTGTTACCATGCAAAAACTTTACTTGTTTAAAATGACTTTTTCTTTTTCTTTCTCCTTGATTCAAACCAGCCTTGTCTAGTGTAAAAGCACGATGGCTCACTTGCTGCTTTTCTTTCCTTATCCTTCCAGCTTTGCACACACTGCATGACCACTCCCTTAATTATTAAGCCCTTAGGACATAAGATTATCCTCAGCATCAAACAGTTTCAAAAACAAAGCTTCTGGTCTGTTGACTAGGGAAACAGAGTTTTGGACAAACTAAAGATAACATCCTGAGCTCAGTTGCATCTCAGCTCCAGATCCATGAAGGCAGGTGATGCCATGACCAACATCAGGACCCGATGCAGTGATAACTGCTTCCTACCCTGGCCTGGACCAATCAGTTGAGTCCATGACCCCACCTCCTTAGCTACCATGACGAATGATTTTTCCCTTATGTAACATATCCCCTAGAGGCCATCCAGAGCCAGATCTTTGAGTGCCAACTCACCTGTGTCTCCCAGCATGGTGCTGTTTTCTTAAATAATAAAACTTTACTTTCTTTGCTGCAAAAACAAACAAACAAAATTTTGAATTGGTGTTATCAAGTTTTCTATAAAGCCGAAAAGAACTGAAGTCATTTTCTTCTTCTGTCATTGATGGAATGCTTAATTATGAAAATATGTAAAGTATCCCATGGCTTTATCAGCAATAAATAATATTCTTGTTCAATGAATGACTGTGTAAACAAATTCATTTTTTGTGTATGTTTAAATTCTTTCCATATAGTTTCTAAGCAACTCTCAGACAATGTTCTGGTAAGAACTGGACCTAACAAACATGCTTGAAACAAATTTGTATTTGATTTAAAATACAAATTTTGAGGAGATAAAACTATTCATTATAAATAAGCAGCAGTGGAAATCTAAAATCATCCTCAGGAACTGCAATAGCCTTCACAGGTATCACCAAATATCAGTAATGGGGCATCAAAACATATCTTTTAAATGATATCCTAAAAACCTTTGACATACAAAGTATAATTTATAATGTTCAGATCTTTCTCATTCACTTGATACAAAGAATCCCACACAAATAAAGTTATCTGAAGTTATTTGAAAAACACACCAAAATTTACTTCTGTGCTTAGAATGACCACCTAATCAATCAAATAGTTACAAAAATGCATTTACTGTCCTCTAGGTTTATTCTTGTGATTAAACAGAGGTATGTCTTTTAAATGCAAATACCTTTAATTAGAATATACAATTGTTTTGGTCTTTTTAAAAGTTTAGAATACATTCTAAGTACACACCATTGCAAGATGTGGAGGGATCTCCTTTAAGAAATATCTTTTATTCTTGAGAAATGAATAATCTTTTACAGTAAGGTACAGAGGCTAGTATTGGCAATAATTCTAAAAATAGTCTAGAATTCAACTCTGATCTCTACTCATTTCTTTTCTCACTTTCCCTCAAGGCAATAGCATTTCATACAAAACTTAAAATGCCAGGCTTCAAAGTCAAGAAATAAATTTCTGTGTATATGGTGGACACGTAGTGTAATTTAGAAACTGAATACTGTTAAGCTCTGAAAAATATGCCCCAAAGAACTGAATTGTCTATTTTTATACACCAGCCAGCAGGATGCATCATTACTCACAGGAACATCATCAATAGAAATCAGTGGTTCAAACCGAATTAGAGATGACAACTACGCTGTTTGTTTCCACTAGTAAATTCCAAAGTCTGTTTTCACTTCTTAACACATCATTCAAACTGTATAAAAACCTTTTTTTTAGAAAAGGCAGTTTATTAACACACAAAAAGGCCAGTAAATAATCTTTGAGTATGTTTGAATATGCCACTATACAAATCAAGCTGCCACTTGCTTAATATAATTTGGGGGAAATGATATTTTATTTTTGTGTCCAGACAGGTAAATTACACCAAATTGTCACATATCTGCAGTGGGTCGCTGTTAGAATGCCATAGCTTCCTGCTTTCAATAGAAACTTTAAAAAATGATAAAGTATGCGGACACTCACATAACTGTTAATAAAACAAAACTGTTAATAAAACAAAACTGTTAAAAAAACACCCACATAACTGTTAATAAAACAAAAAAGTGAAATTTCTGTTCACTTCTGGGCTGCACAGTTTACAAGAAAATTTGAAGCAGGTTTAGATCAGAGCCATAAGAATGATTAAAAGATTGAAAACTAGGATCTAAAAATAAAAATAAAAGAAACGTATTTTCAAAGGGAAACAACTACGGACTTGAACTTCAAACTACCTGAGGTAGTTCAAGAGCAGTTTCCTAATGCTTTCTACTCAAGTTTTCTAATCATCCCCACTGTGGGTAGGAATAAGAGCAGTAAACCCTGCATTTTCATAAAAAGAAGGCAATAAACTCACTTAAAACTGACAAACATTAAAAAACAGAAATTGTGTTGCTATCTGTAGGTTATAATCTTGATGTCTATCTTCTTATTTCTGAAGACATCCTGATACTGTCCTACCTGAACTGCTGGTATAGAGTGAGACTTAAGTGAATGTCAATTATTAAATCTTATTACCATTTACTTAGAGCATATAAAAATACATCTCTCCTTCCTAAAATCTGGTATCGAATCCCACCTTTTATGAACTATTTATTACAATTATTCTCTAATTGACAATAATGTTCTGAAATTTCATGTGTGAACATTAAATTTATTACCGCCCCCTTTCCTTTTGCAAACTGGTGTTCAGGATCTCTTGTACTAGAAAACATGGTTTGCCCATAATTTTAGAGAATGGAGTTTGGGCTAAAGCTTAACCACAAGTCTAAAAGCCACATTTATCTCTCTCTCTCTCTCACACACACACACACACACACACACACACACACACACTCCAAATTGTTTACTAAATTTCATTGCTGTTAGCTTCCCACAATACTCTAAAAAATATCAGACAAACAGGCGTCAGTATGATTAATTTTGATGGTTACTTTATTTTTTTCTTATATACTGTGGCCTTTAGAAGCTCTGAGTTCAGTTGAATATGCATAGTCACTTTAGTTAAACGAAGTGTTTGTAAATAAATGATATCTTTTCTCCATTAACATGTCTCCATCTTGACCTACAAGAGTGGATTGTATGAGTAATCTCAGATGACTAATTTGTCTTTTCTTCGACCCACTGCAAGGGAGCAAAAAAGTGCAGAGAAACAGAAATATTTTAAAATATACACATATTCAGGGACTACTGCAAAAAGTGAATTTCTGCTGAATTTAAGGCAAGCTTTCCTGTGAGTTTCTATTTTTTATCATGAAGTCTAAAGTCCAACAAATAATGGCAACAAATAACAAGTGAATTTTTTTTTACAAATTAAAAGATACCTTCGCATGTATCATTTCACTTTCATAAAAAGCCTGTAGCCTAGATATTATTGTTTTCATGTTACAGATGGAGAAATTGATACTCTGGAAGGGAAATTACCCAAGTCTCACAGATAGGCAATGGTTCACTAGATCTCCATCTCAGGATTCTGGCCCTTGGCCACCGTGACTGAGAATATGCATGTAATTACATGTGACACAAATCTACACACAAACAGAGACATGCAGAGGTCCCTTTTTAAATGTGACAAAGAGATTTCTTCAAATTCCAGTTTGCTTTAAGATCACCTCTCTGACTAATAATATTGCGCCAGCCAAAGGCTATGTTTTTGCATTTCAGAGCAAAGTGAAATAGTACCTATATATTTAATTAGAGCATTCCATCTATAAATTGTCTCAACGACCAGAAAAGTATTCTTGTTATCTATCATATCCTTAAAAAGTGAGATAATATCTGTGTAACTAGAGAGTTTATTTATAAATTATATTAGCTAGTAAAAAGTAACCTTTTTATATATCATCTCTGAAAAAGAAGGAACTATACATTTAGTTTACGCCATATTTATAATTTTTAAAATAATTCACTTTTAATTTCTTTCATAATTTAAAACTTCTTTGGGGTTTAGTTTTACCTATTACATAATAACATTAATACTTTATTAAAATGTATGTTCAATTCTATGTTGGTTAGACAACATTAGCTGCCATTCTAAACTCCAAAATTTCCATGGCTGCAGCAGAAGCCTATTTCTCAGCTGGACAACGATCCATCCTAGGTGTTCCTGGTTGGTGGCTTTTCTTCACATGAAGGTTCAAAGACTCAGGTAATTCCTTTCTTATGACTCTTCCATGTTTTGGGACCTCATTTGCCTCTGCCTAACTTGGCAGAAAGAGAAAAACACACGCTTGAACACGTTTCTGCTCATGGTCCTTTGGCCAGATCTACTCCCATATCTAATGTAAACATAAAGGAAGCTATAATGCCAAGCTCAGCAGCTACTTCCTAACTACAACTCTACACTATGGCAGGGCAGCCATGAATTTCAGTGGCTAGCCAGCATCTCTATGTAACTATGAAAAGACATATAATCTGCCTGCCTTTGTTCTATCACAGATAAGTCACAATTTTCATCTCATTTTATGTTGTAAATCTATAGCCAAATACACTATATTTGGTATGTGAATGCAATCTGAATTTCATTGTTCATCCTATGTGCAAAAATGAGAAAATCACTTGTTCTACCCCAGAATTCATTTCATTTCTGTAAAGTGGAATTATGGAGTTGAACATTTATCAAACCACCTATGACCTATGATGAAAGAATTTTATAAAACAGAGAAAGATAAAATATAATTCTGGACATTTCTTCATATGAAAGTATTTTATATCTAATATATTTACAATAAATCCTCATCTAGCATCAATAAAACAATGTCAGACAAAATGACATTATTTGAGAACTGGCTGTATTTTTTACTTTCTGCATGGGTTTACATTACTATTGACCTAGTGAAGAAGATCCATAGACCCAGCATACTTTTTCCATCTGTGATTTGAACACAAAAACAAAATGGTGCTTTTTCATCAAATAGAAATAATAAAACATATAACAAGTTCATAACTAACATGATGTATTAAATGTCATGGATTAATAGGTATTAATACCATTAATATGAAAATGTATGTAAACCCCTTTTAAACTTTAAAGTTTCTTATGTATATTATGTTTTTATTTCATCATTATGTTACATATTTTATAACATAAATTGAAACATCAATCCCTAAGGTGGTTTACACAAATGCTAATAGTAAGAACTTGAGTAGATTATATTGTGATGAACTTTATACAAAAATCTCCTACTGGCAGAAGACTTCTATTAGAATGATTTTACTGTAGACACGTTCTGTGGAGTGGAATTTTGAAGTGTAAAATTTCTGGAAACTGAGAGAGCAGGAAAGAATTAAAATGTTATGCAGAGAAGTTCCAGCAATTCTCTATGTGTGGCTAAGTAGCATGTATAATAGGCGAAGTAAA
>NW_006436282.1:11968291-11974315 GCF_000325575.1 Pteropus alecto | reverse complement strand
GAGATTTGCTATGAAATCTAGGTCATACATTTATTACATTTGTATGTATTTAAATATAGTTTGCAGAGTCTTAATCCATAACCTGCAATTCTCATCTGTGAAACCAAGTTAATGATTTTGACCTCATTTTAGCAAAAGTTTTTACATTTTTATGAGTTCCTCACATACTAAAATTATTTTGTATACTCAGATAGCTTATTATGTGGGGATAAGCATCAGGAAAGGAAAAACTCTCAAGTTTGTCCACCTGGCACAGAATCAGAGACGGAACCAATAGGTTTATTTGAATAAGTGGTTTACATTATGTCGTCTGAGAACACCCACACAAAACATTTGTCTGACTTAACCCACATGGTGTGCATGTGTATGTGAGGACTCATAAAGGCACACTCAACACTGTATACAATGTGTAATTGCAGACAGGTACTGTGTTTTCTTGGCTTTATTTTTTTAACAGTCATGTGCTATCAATTTTCAATTCATTGAGATATAAACGCTCATGTAATTCAATAATCCTATTGTGCAAATCTATTTTAAATTGGTCGCTAAAAAGAAAGTGGGAATATTTTCCTTTTTTTTCTACTTTTTAAGATCTGTAGTTTAAAAATGTCAGCAAATAATCCGTTTTGCATAGGAAATTGTGCTATAATCCAGAGGCCTAGAAGAATAACTGTGACTCCCTAAATTGAAAGATGCATTCCAGATTTACAGTTGGAATCAATCATATCAATGCTTTCTTTCAAATATGATGCCTTGTCAACTGTGTCCAACTACTGACGACCCAAAAGTAAAAGTGAAAACAATTGTTGTTAATTGTTCTTAATAGCATAACTGAATACTACTGAATTTGAGATTTCTGGTTTGTTTAAACATGTAATTTGCTATAGGTGTTACTCTATGATATGTAAAGAGGAAAATTTCTGGTTTTGATGTTTTGGGGAAAAAAACAGTTTGCTTTCTTTTTTGTAATGGAAAGACACTATGGTATAGTGGAAAGAGGACTGAACCTGAGTTCAGAAGTCATAAATATTCTATCTCTATATCTTTAGACAAGTTATATTATCACGTTAAGCCTTTATTGACTCATGGAAATAATCTTCTTTCCTCATGGAATAGTAAAGATGAAATACAACAATGATTGTAATGTTTCATTTCTAATATGTATTATGTGGTATTGTGGGGTATCTCAGTTTGAGTCTAAGAGTACACTGGACTGGCCTGGGCATCTTTAGGAAATTAGCAGTTTGGACCCTCCAGAAAAGCCTTTTGCAAGGCAATTCCCTGTAGGGTAATTGTTCTGATGAAAAATGATGTACTTAACAGAAAGCCTCAGTTACTGGTGATGAGAGGTGATTTTGCATAAATATGATGCCTCTTCCTTGGGTTTTTCTGTGGCTCTAGCCCTGCTACACGCTCACCCGGGAGGACATGTAGAAAGAAAAAATTCAAAAGAGCATCTTTACTCACATCTTAATCAAGACACTGATTAAGAGGAGCCAGCAAAGCAGCTTTAGTTCTTCTAGGGCTTCCAGACCCAGTTGTTATGAGGGTCGCAGGGGCCAAGTGGACGCCGGGGCACCCAGAAGGTGATGGGTTGGGACTGGGAAGCAGACCTGTTCGTCAGCACATGTTGGGCAATGGTGAGGTGGGGGTGGTGGGGGAGTTCCCAGGAAAACCAGAGGGACTCTATCCAGAGGGCTGCAGTCTTAGAGCAGCAAGCAGGAGCAAAGACAAGTGGCTCATACCATTTACGCAATTGTGTGTGTTACTGTGTGCCATGATGCATGGAGAGAAAATCAAAATATAAAAGCATATTGTCTGTCATATGATTACCCAATTTAAATATTTTTTCATTCATGTTTTATACTCTCAAGGACTAAAAATCTCTGAGAAACAGGATGTGAAAATTTTCAAGCGATATTGTCATATCATTTTTTCTTTTTTTTCTCAAATATAAATACAGAAGGATGTGAGAAACCCTGCCAAAACACATTGGACATAGCTTGTGAACTTTTTAAGAGCAGATATACCTATTTATTGCATTCACTAAATCTGATACTAGGTCTAAGAGGCTAAGTAATTATAATTTTAATTACAAACCAAAAACAAAAATAAATTGTCCAAGAACTTTTGAGCAAATTTGCAAAATGAGATTTCAAGTGTTTGCTTCCCGGTTTTGTTTTTCTCCTTTGAGACAAAGAAAAATCATAAGAACTTGGAGTTTGTCAATTCTTGATCCTTCCACCTAACTGGTTGTGATCCCTAGCAAATCATTCAACCTCTTAATATAAAACTTGACATAACACAATTAGATAATGTGAGTGCAGCTCCTACCAGTGGCAGGCACATTCCATAGGCAATGTTAATACTTTTCCACCCTCCCAATTCCCTGATCCTTTTTCCTCCAAACATACATTTCCGTTCCTATTATCCACAGGCAGGATAACAAAATGATTAAGAACCTTCTGCATAGGTATGTATTGTTTCCACAAGTTATGCGAATTCTCAAAGCCTCAGTTTCCTTATCTCTAAAATGGGGATTATAGCACCTTCCACAGGTTTTTATGAGAATTAACTGGGTTAAATCACGTTTTTATGAGAATTAACTGGGTTAAATAACTGGGTTAAGTACTTAGAAGAGTGGCCACTAGAAGGTAAGCTCCTGAGGACGTTTTAGTCACTCCTATATCCCCAGTATACAAAATAGTACATAGAACAGGGTATGTGCAGAATAAATATTTGTAATAAAAGAATAAATGCAGTAACAGTCTTGCTTCCTTTTGCTCAAGCCAAAATATCCCTTTGCAACTATGAAACTGTGTGGATGTGCACAGGGCAAGGATTGAGAGATTACATTCTAAATGAAAATAAGAAAATTTCCCCATGACTTCCTCTCACCTGAACTATCTCTTCTATGACCCATTATCACATCCCTCCATAATAAATATAAATACACCTTGCCCCATCTTGACAGGGTGCAGATCTGTGTTAGATGCCTGAGCATTTATCTATGTGCTAGTGTGCTTCTCTGCTGCCTGCTGTCCAGGCTCAGATACTGAAGGCTGCTAAAGAGAACTTTAGCTTCTATAGTAGTATATTGTGTCAGGTGGGCCTGAATAAATAATGCATGGGGAGAATAATTCACTTTCCATGGTGCTTTGTGAATGAATAGTTTTATTATTATGAGTTCCCTTTGATAGACAAATGTTCAATATTTTTATCCCTTAACAGTAATATTATAAATTCCAGAGTTAGATTAAGTGCTACTGGGGTGTAGGATGTCTTGATGATTCTTTCTGGTGACTTCTAGCATGCTAGCAGATAGAGTTTACTATATGCAAGTCAGTTATGTATTCAACAATCTGGTCTCAGTATAATTAAACTGCTCTAAAAACAAAATATAAAATCAACATAGCAATATTATGCAACTCTTAATATTGTCCCATGAAAATCTGAGACTTTCTAAAGGGCCAGAGTTATATTATTTTTCCCACATATTTTCAAGTGCAGTCCCTCAGTACTTAATTTTAAATAAACAAAACTATATTGAAATGGTCCTCAGAACTCTTCAACGTGCTATACTTGGAGACGGCTGATGTGATGAGAGTGAAACATGGACCTGTGATGTTTTCACCAAGCCAAACCAAAGGAAACACACTCCTTTCAGCCTCGTGGTATCCTGCTTTGTTTTCTACCTCTTCCTTTGTGATGAACCAGCAAAAAAGTTTATTGTGAGAATCACTGAATGTATCAGGTGACATTTGCTAGATGAAAAAAAGCCACATAAGCAGCCAAGAGGATGTGCAAGCCCAACATTTTATAGATACTTGGAGTTTTGCATGTAATGCTCTTCTCCCCCAAACCAACCACAGACGACAATTATTTGAGGAAACAACTTTCTGTTTGAGAATGTTTAGTGTTAGAAAATTGAATGAGCTGCTTCCGTTGCTTTGATTCCTGTCACACCACAAAATGCCTAATGAAGCCTTCATAGGACAACCATTTTCTCCTTGAAGCTGACAGAATCAAGGAGATGTTACAGTTCATTTTAGCAATCAAAGAAGTCTATTATGATTTAAGCATGAGTCATGTTCCGTGTCCCTGTAATAAATCTGTTCAATAGTAAGTAGATGCTTAAGAAGAGCAAATGCAGTGAACTGTCTTATTTCTGGCTATGTGTGTGTGCGTGTGTGTTAAAATGCTAGAATCTAAACATTTTTTGTACTTTTCAGGATTGCAGTCAAAATCATTCTTAATTTCAGAATCAATTATAGTGTGAGAACGACAGTCAAAAATATTCCTAAACCTTTTCATATAACCCCCTCCCAATTAATCTTAGAACTATGAATTTAAACTTTCGATTGATTTGCTAAGAAAAACAAACTCTAGTTTGTAAATGCTTAACTTTACATAAACAGTTCTCAATTCCCAAAATTGAGAACTTTAGGACTTGTCTCCAAACTCTGGTTTGTCACACCACCAAAGGGTCTATTAAGAGTACGTGGATGAACACACATACACACACACACACACACACACACACACACACACACATATTGGGTAGGAAATAACTCAGGAAAAATAGAAGAGGTGTAGACTTGATTGAGCCATGTTATAATAAATGTTATGTCACTTTCATTTAAAAGATCACATGATGGTTGAAATAATACTAAATATAAATAAATCCTCCAAGCGTTTTTCAAATCATCAGTTCACGTACAGTGAGCATGTTAAGTATACAGTGAGAATGTCACAGCTCGGCCCCACCTTGCGGCCTGGGGCGCTGAAGCAGTGACTCCTCCCTTCTCCTGGTAGGGGACCCGCACTGAGAATCTCTCATCAAAGCTCTGGACATGCTCGCTTGAAAATTCATAAATGCAAGCCCACACATTTGGAATACAATTCCCTTGGTTTAAGAACCCCTAAACAAGTGCCCAGAAAAGTCCTAGGGGGTCTTACAAAAACCATCATCTGGACTAAGAGTCTCCAATGTATTGTTATAGGAGCTATTTGTTATGTTCATAAGGTGGCATCAATGACTATACTTGACAGACTTGATAAAATAATTTGCATAAAATCCACATATACACACGTATACTAAGTAAAATGTATTGATGGCCATCTACATTACACCACATGTTTTACTTCCAATCGTGAGTTTCTTTTTCAATTTTCCATAGTTCAGAATCTCATATTTTCCTTGTAAATAATGGAAATACATATGCTTAAAATATTAAGTTTGCTTCTTAATAATGACTCAACACTTTATCTGAAAAACCATTGGTCCACTGATTTACTATTATTTACTATGATGATACAATTTATTTCCATAATAGCATAGAGCTCAGGAACTGAAGCAAAATATTGGCTATTTTTGAAATGTGAAGTCATAATAATATGAGATATCATTTAAGTAGCAAACATTTTTTAAAGACTATTGCCAAATAGTTTTTATCTTAAAAGAGAGCAGCAATATATGAAAAAGATGATATCTGTGCCACACATACCCAGTTCTACAGTATCTGGCTGGTGGCCAGCACTTGTGCGCAAATGCTAGGGATGTGCCAGGGAAGTTCAAGTTTCATAGCAATAGTTAAGTGGCAAAGTACTACTTAGAGCAGACAGGATGTAAGGGCACTCATGGGCAAACAAGTTATGCCATAATAATGTGTCATTTAATTAGAAAATGTTGAGAATGTATGTATTTGGAATATTCTCAAGTGCATTTCCATACAAAAGTTTCAATCATCAGGTTGCCAGGTATTCAGTCAACACCTGGAAACTGTATGTAACTCCTGAGATGCTGGCTACCTGGCAACACCACCTCGCCCAAAGGTAAACTCTCTAACGGGGCTGACTCTTGTGGAAAAATTCTAGTCTTGATGCTAGGATCATGCATGAGAATGGCTCAGCTCACCCCCTTCTCATTCCATAGCACCATCTTTTTCCCTGGTGCCTAGAGAATTCTCTGGAGCACTCAGTAAAATGTCTAGTTATGCTCAGACGTGTCTATCGCTCGTCAAT
>NW_006436282.1:11966063-11968250 GCF_000325575.1 Pteropus alecto | reverse complement strand
CTGCTGAAAAAAAAAGCAGGGGAAGGACATTATTATTATTATTATTAATTATCTCCTAAGATAATTAATTTTTGGAAATATAGCATAAAATGTTCCTTCATGTATAAAATTTTATAATATGAATTATTAAATTAAAGATCTGTTACTTTGGGTCCTCACAAAATTATTTTGTTACCTAAACTTTTATTTGGTTATTAACCAAAAACTTATTAACCTCCTGGTAACTAATATTTTGCAACACTTCAGAAAACCCTTCATCATACCCTAGATCAGTGGTCCTCAATCCCTGGGCCATGGACCAGTACCAGTCCGTGGCCTGTTAGGAACCAGGCCACACAGCAGGAGGTGAGCAGTGGACTAGCAAGCAAAGCTTCATCTGTATTCGCAGCCGCTCCCCAGTGTTAACATCCTCACCTCAGCTCCTCCTCAGATCATCAGACATTCGATTCGCACAGGAGCACCGGTCGCTGGTGCTAAAAAGGTTGGGGACCACTGCCCTAAATATACCCTACCACTGACTTCATCTTGGAAACTTTCATCACAGATGCCGATCTTATTCAGAAGTTGTTAAATGGGTTGGTAATGAAAGGCACCATGTTAATGACACATACTCTGCTTCGCTGTTTTGTGGTTGCAATGATTCCTCTTTATAACAGGTTAGAGCAACATACACAGTGCATTTTAATGTAATTTAGCTGCCAATTAAATAGATATTTTGAGTTCTCCTTAACTTTCATTTGAACTAAATTTGGAAGAATAGAAATTTGTAAGCAATTTTATCATTATATGCCTCTATCTAACTTGTGACAACATTCTATCCTGTTTTGACACAACTAGGCTTAAAAAAATGCCTATGGATTCACTGCAGAAAAGGACCACTGGAGTCTCATGACTTACACTGGCACCTCATCCTATCATAGAAGAGGACCGTTCATTCTCTCATGAGCTCTATAACAGTTATCAGTATTCACCTGAAAACTCACAATTTTTTATTTTACATCTAATAACTTGGGCTCTGGAGTCTAATTTCTTGCCTTGAGTCAATGCTTTACCATTTTCTCTATGACTTTTGCAAAATTAACCTTTTTTGTCCTCAGTTATCTAATGTAAAAATGCTAAAAATACTAATATATATGCCCATAGTGCTACTGAGTGGATTAAAGCAGAATGGCAAGTGCTTAATAAATATTAGCTATTGTTATTATGGTGAAAGTGATATAGATAGCATAAAATCACAAACTCAATGTTCACCTGCAAATCCTTTTTCTTTTCACTTTACTAGAACCTAAATAGCCAAAAGTAGCAAGAAATTGATTCAGAACTAGAGAAAATAGAGAGTTTGTCTCAGTATATAATCAGGCAGAGATAACACATTCAGAGACGTCATTTGAATTGGCCATGATACCAGATATTAAAAAAATGCAAATATACACGTACTGAGAGGCAGGAAGTTTTCAGTTTCTATAAAGACTTGAATAGCATCCATGATCTCAATATCAGTAAGCATGTTTCTGCAAATAACAGGAGTGAAAAAAACTCGCTGGGGGATTTTATTCTCTCATATCTCCTTGCTGTCTTTGATAAAATGTCACCTTCTCATTTAAGCCTTCCCTGATGACTGCGTACAATGTAACACCCCTCCCACTTCCTAGCATACCATATCCTGTTATTTTTTTCATTGCACTCATTATCTTTTCTATAGACTGAATGTTTATATACCCCCAAAATGCATATCTTTAAAAACCTACCCCCTGATATGATGATATTAGAAGGTGAGGCCTTTGAGAGGAAAGCGGGATTTGATAAGGTCATGTAGATAAATTCCTCATGAATAGGGTGAGTGCCCTTATAAGAGTAAGAAGAGAACTTGCTTCCTCCCTCTGCTCTCAGATTTATAAGGCTATAACAAGAAGTCTGCAATCTGCTACCTAGAGAAAGGCTCTCTTCAGATTTGTATAGAAGCACAAATGACCTCGAATTGCCAAAGCCATCCTGAGAAAAAAGAACAAGGCTGGAGGCATCACTCTGCCCGACTTCAAATTATACTACAAACCAATAATAATCAAAACAGCATGGTATTTGCAGAAAAACAGACACATGGACCAGTGGAACAGAATCGAAAGTCCAGAAGTAAATCCATATGTATATGGGCAAATAATTTTCAACAAAAAAGCCAAAAACATACAG
>NW_006436282.1:11904151-11964801 GCF_000325575.1 Pteropus alecto | reverse complement strand
TAAAAAATAAATAAAAATAAAACTTTTATTTTGTATTAAAAAAAAAAGAAGAATCCTACTGTTATTTGACCAGTACTCTGTACTTGAACTTCCAGATTCTAGAACTGTGAGAAATAAATTTCTGTTATTCATAGAATCCAGTTTATGGATTTTTGTGATAGCAGCCCAAGCTAACTAAGACAACCTTCTTACATTATATAATTTACTAATACATTCCATTTAATGTCCGGCTTTCCTACTTGAATGTTAGCTTTATTGCATAGGAATTTTCCATATTTTTTTCAAGGCTATATCCCAAGCACTTAGAGCAATCATTAGTGCGTAGTATACCTTGATGAATAATGAACAACAAGTCCATAAGTAGGACAGATATAGTCTTGATTAAGTCAGTAGCTAAAAAATATTATCAAGATTCAGAGCCCTTCCCTTTCTCCACGCTGCCATCCTTAGTGGTGGCTTCATCCTAAAGTAAAAACTTCTTGCCTTTGGGTCTTCTAATATAAAAAATGATAGCAATACTGATACAAACTCCAATAGGGCTACTTAATGGATTAAAGGAGAAAAAAAATGCCTCCTTTTAAGAGGAAGAAAACATTCACAGAATGCTCTCAATAGATTTCCCCTCATGCCTCACTGAATGGAACTTGATCACTTAAACGCATTAATGTTAAGGAGAATGGAATTTCTTTAAATATAAAGAAATTAGGATTTCCCCCTAAAATTAGATAATCATGAGGTAAATACTTGAACCATTTTAGTGTTCTATTGGCAGAGAAGGCGGCCTGGATGGGTAGATAGTGAATAACTGTTCCTGCAACATTAGCAAATCTCGATTTCTATGCACTTTGAAGTGAGCTGTAGTAAGACTAAGAGCCTTCAAAACTATTTCAAATAATATTGTCCCTAAATACAAACAAAGGAAAGGGAAAACAGACCCTCATTCAGAGAGAGCGAATTGGACTGCTTCACATGTGAGCTGATTTAGGGGACATCGGGCAACAACTTAAAGCAAAGGAGGTGAGTTTTTTTTTTTTGCATTCTACTGTCTGGATGCTATCACAAAGAGTTTGAGTGTCAATGATCTAAATAAATCCATTTATCTAACTTGTATCCATTTCTTCAAAAACTTATTTCAAATAGAATGGCAGTTAATTTTATCTGAGAACTAATCTACTCCAAGAATGTCTACTTATATTTCAAAACGTGTTTGATATGTTCATATTACAAAGATTAGTTGCCTTTTTTCTTTAACACAAACTGTCTCATTTTTGTTGGCTCAAGTGGCCAAGATAAAAAATAAAAACTGACTTTTTATGAATATGAGAAGTGATGTGTTGAAAAGTTTTATTGGTTTAGGTTCAGTTTGGTAATCTTTCTTTAAAGTTGGATAACAGATGTGAAAAGAATGAAGTTTATAAAAATGTCTTCTAGAAAATAAAACAGAACAATTGAATATTTGCCCAAATATGCAAGTAAGAAATTGAATTTGGATTTTAAATGGCTAAACTTTATGTTTAAAGAAATGATTAATTTTAAATAATACAGCTTAATTGTGAAACTTTCAATATCTAGCAATGATTATTTACTTTCCTAACTTCCATTTACATTTTGATTTTTATGTATTAGATCTTATTATTGACATCTACAAAAGAAAAAAGTAATTGCCACAAAAATAATAAAAGTGAAATTAGACCACTTTGCTAAAACTTCATACTTCTGATTCAACTCCCATATTGGCTAGGATGAAATTGATAAATGATTAGAAATTTAACATTTTAACTTTTATAGGTAATTGAGATTTATGTCAAACTCACTTAAGAAAATATTGAGTGCACTTCTAGACAAGTTGGCCTTTAAATGCACCTGACCGGAATCTATGAGTAATAGATATTTCATAGGAAAACATGTCCTAATATTTTATTTGGAATATTTCAATATTAATTACTTTTGATGCATTTAATTACCAAACTGCAATTAAGTCTTCCCTGTTGACTCTACTTACAACTACTTCAACACTCCTCCACATTGTCCCGTGAATGCCATCTCCCTTGTCATTTGCTTTTTTCCATGGTACCTATCTTCTTATGCACTATATAATTTACTAATATATTGAATTGTTATATTAAACAAGGAAATGTAATGGTCAAAAGCTTCAGTCAGGAGAGAACATAAATTCATATTTTTCACAAAGAAAAATTATCACTGTGAAAAATATGTACAAATTATGAGCATCTTAACTAAAAATCCATTTATCTTTGACTGTGACTGAGAAATCAAAGAGAAATTGAAGATGTGACACTATTGCAGAGCTAAATAAAATCCACTGAATGCATCAAATGCAGGTACATCCTTCAAGCCTTAAAGTGTGGACTTCATGTCTTGACACCAGGACTAGGGTGTCAAGTCTAATATAATCTGAAAGACCAATTCACAGTTACACCTCAGTCTACACATTTCTATAAATGTAATAGAATTGTCTAGTTCTCTCTTTTTAGTCTTTTTGTATGAGAAAATATCTAACTTGTATCCATTTCTTCAAAAACTTATTTCAAATAGAATGGCAGTTAATTTTATCTGAACAAATATTGCTCTATGACTACAGCAAAACAGTAACATATTGTCTGGGATTTTAATTTCAAACTTTACAGATAAACTCTCCACAAAAAGAAGAAGAAAAAAAACCAGAAAGGAAGTAATTTAAATCAGCTTTGTGTTCTTTGTGGCATTTAGATGGTATCTTACTTTTGATATAAAGTACTTTAATTTTGTCTCTAGGTAATTTCATTTCAGCCTTGAATACAAAAGGGTCCATAAGTGTGGAGAGCTAACAGTCAAGTAAGTTTGCCATGACCTGGTCAAACTGTATTCGGTCATTTAAAATGAAATAGAATTGTCCAATGATAATCAGATGGATAGGAATTGTTTCTTTTAGCCCACCATAGAGGGTTCACAGAGCTTTGGTGCTCAAAATCATGAATACATACTAATATTTGAAATATAAGCACCTTCTGAGAGTATTATTCCTTAAAAGTGTCACTGGCAAGAGTTAATAAAATGGAGGAGAGTCATACATATATATAATGATGTAAAACAAAAATGATATCATTTGTGGGGAGTTGTAAAATAATCTCTCAATATAAATAGACCTGTGTGTGAAAATACAATGACAATCTTTGAAACTAATATTGCAGCGACAGAAGGTACTAAGATCACAGTCTAGTACATATTAGTATCTCACAAGAGATATTCAAGAATATGGTAGATGACCACTCAACAGGTATTTTATTAACTGATTCAAACATATTTAATGTGTGGGTATCAGAAATAAATAATCTTTAAAGTTTCTATCTCTTGAGAGACTATGATTTCATGACTATTCATATTATTTATCAATAATCTCTAATAATTATCATCTAAATTTGAATACAATACTTTCTTCTAAACAAATATGTAAAATAAAATAACAAAATCAAGAAACTGAATATGTAAAGTCCTGGCCTGAGAAAAATAAGCATGTATATCTTCATTCCTTTGATGATTGTTTCAGTTCTCTCAATTCAGTTTCTGTTTCTGAATTTCTTCTATGATTTTTTGGTCACAGAGTCAGTTAGTTGGTGACTCATCTCCTTGTTCTCATTAAAAAAAAAAAAGTGGTCGTGTATCACATTCTTTTCTCTATTTTCTGTATGCCATTTTACTTTAAACATACTGAGCTCTCTTTCAATTAAAGACATTTTTTAACCTGTTCAAAGAATATAAGGTCTATTGTTTTCCAAAAATTCTCCCTTATAACCTCTGTACTTTTTGACATGATTTGCTTAAGAGATTCTGATTATTACTGGAACAACAACAACAACAAAATGGATGTCTTGTATGTTTAAATCACTGCAATGGGTTTTAAGAGCTTGGATGGAGGGATGATCTATAATAAAGTACTATTTGAACCACTCTAAGAAAGGCACCTAATACTTCAAGGTAACCACTGAAGCAATGTCATAAGGCAATGCCTAATCGATTTATATAGATAATAACTCTTAATGTTCAGAAGAGAAATAAAGCTCACAGATTAATCAGAATGGATTAATTCTATGGAGATGTAGGTCTTGAAGGATGCAGGTCTTGAAGGATGCATATGGTTTTAAATTTTTTTTCTTGTCATTAAATGTAACAGAGACATAAAAAAAGCATAAAGTGAAAAATTATAAAGCAAACACTCATGTAACTGTCATTCTACCAGCCTCAGAATCTATGTTCATTCCTTCACCCCTAACTTAGAGACAACTGCTCTATTAAATATGATAGCAAGCGTATCATTGCTTTGCTTTATAGTTTTGCTATTTGAGTATGCATCCCTAAACAATATAGTTTGGTTTTGCCCATTTTTTTTTTGAAATTTATGAAATTAGAAACTGGCAGTGGCCATTCTTCTGTATATAACTTCTTCTGCTCAACATTGTGGTTTTAATATTCACCCATGAGATCCATGGAAAGAGAAAAAATAATTAATTTGGTTTCAGATATTTGAAGGGAATGAAACATCTAAGTTCAAATATCTAAGGATATGGATCTGGATTTTTGGAGACAAGCATTGAAAATATTAATTTGAACTTTTTATGATTATATATATTTTTATATTTATATAAATTCATTACTTTTTCAAAAAAGACAATGAAATATTTATTAAAATTGCTATAATTACATGTATGTTAAGTAGTTCTCAATTTTGCCAAAATACTCTTTATGTGTAAAATTCTCTTCCTAAGATCCTGCAATAAATCTTGCCAGTCCCCAACTGAAAAGCTTCTATGACTCCACTGTCTACAGGATGCAACCCAAACTTCCTAATATGGCATTTAACCTTCTAACATCTGGCCATCCGACCTTACTTTTGTTTTCACCACTGCCCTTAAACACCTTTCTGAGCTGGTCAGACTGCTTTCCTCTCAGCTTGAACGTGCCATGGAGAATATAAATGAGTTATCTAAAATTCTTCAGTTTTCCCATAATGATAAAAAAAAAAGAAAAAAAATTAGTTACAGTATTAGTCACTTAAGTATTTTGATTTTATCTTACTGGTTATAAACTATTAGCAGTAAGTTATAAATAGCATATAAAAATATACTATCAGACAAATCTAAATTCATTTATGTGACTACACATCTTTGAGGCAATAACGACTATTCCTGACTCATTCAGACTGAAGATTTGTACTATATATGTGAACTGGCATCACCCTCCCCTCCCCCAGCTCAGGAGCAAAAAGAGTCAATTATGTTGTTGTCAGTCAAAACTGTTAATCCACCCCAGAACATGCTTATCAGAAGTCTTCAGTCAATGTGAAAATCTTCCATGATCTGGGAAATCTATGTAACTGTCTTACTGAAGACCATATATTTCTTCCATCTTTGCTTATTCTAAAAAGCAATGGTTATGTTTTTCATAGGCATATGTATGAACCCTTATGGATTGGTGGGCACAGTGACAGCAGTTTTGTACATTCTCTTCTTTGCTACTGAAGGATAGGAAGATTTCCTTCTTTGCCTGAGAACACAATTGGTTCTATAATTGATAGCCAGTTTGAAAAGTAAACGAACAGTTTTCTCTCCTTTGCTAATTTTTCTAAAATGTTAATCTGTACTAATGAGGGATCTGTTGAAACTGGTCTCTTTCCTTCAGCAAATAATATTTGTTACTGGAGTTATATTTATTTGTTTTCTAAGATAAGTAATAAACTTGCTAAGCTTGCATTTTTTCATCTTGAGTATTCACATAGCCACACTTTTGGATGTCTCATAGACTTTTTAAACTCCACTTAAAAGATATTTTGAATTCCTGAAACCTGCTCCAACTTGCCTGAAGAACAGCAACTTCAGTCTGCTGCTGCCCAGGCCAAAAACTTGAGTTGTCCTGACTCTTGGTTTCCATCATAGCTCCACATCCTATCTGTTAGGAAATCCTGGGGCCTTTACCTTCAAAATAGACCCCCAGTTTGACCACTTCAGATATGGCCTCCATGTTCCAACCTGGCCTCTTTTACAGTCTATTCTAAAACCAGCAGCCAGAGTGGCCCTTGCCATTATATAAAACATAAGTGAGATCATGTCATGTCTCACTCCGTACAATGGCCCCTCATTTCACTCAAAGCAAAGCCCAAGGACTAGACTGTGACCTACACAATAAGGCTTGTTTCCTCTCTCACCACTGTGTCTGACTTCTCTCCCTTTCAGTCAGTCTGTCTGGCCATATGGACCACATGGAACTCTTGGCTATTCATTGAACATGTCAGGCCTCGTTTCCCTTAGGAGCTTGTCACTGACTGTGCCCTCTGCTTGGAATGCTCTTCCTTCAAATAAATATATGGCTTACAAGGGTTACGTAACAACATGCAAGCACAAATATTTCATTGACAACAGGTAATAAATAAATATAAGGTTCTTTACTATTATTATTTAATAACAAATATCTGTTGGCATTATTCCTTATTTCTTCAGAATGAATTTGACTTACCTATACATTGGGATCTAACTGAAATAGTATTTGTAATATAAAGCTTTAGTGAAAGCATTGCTAAAATCACAATTCCTGAGACATTAATCTTTTAGGTATGTGCCATTAGTCTCAGTAGGAAAATTGCCATTTGTTTGGTGCTCACTATGAGCCAGGCCCTGGATTTAAAATGCATTATCCGATTTAATCCTCGCCTCAACTCTGAGAGCTAGGAAATATTGTTTCCCAATTTAACAGATGAGGAAATTGAGCCCCAAAAGATTAAATGACATACTTAAACCCATAGTCTGTAAATGTGCTTGTATTAAAATCTAGAACTGTCTGACTCGAAAGCCTTATGTGTTCTTCCTTATACTTCGCATCAGAAGTGGAAAAACATCACTGTGAATTTACACAGATTTATCTGATATATAATGTTCTTGAAAGTACTTAAACTATTTTGGATGCCAAAGCAGTTTAAAGATGGAAGAAAATGATGCCATTCTCTAAGCACAAGTGCTACCCTGTTTCTATTTAGCAATCAAGCAAACATGGAAAATTCTTGATATATCCTAGTACAACATATAAAAAACAAAGTGCCAGAGTAAATTAAAAGTGGAACAGGGTAAAAGAAAGAAACATGAAACATGTTTAAGAGGACAAGGAAGAGTTCATTTAAGGGTAAGGATTTCCAGAATGTTATAAAAAGTCAAAACATGAAAGGCCCAGGTGCTTCATTTTTTCTATAAGAAATGAGATCTGATGAACGTGGGCCATGTGATAACAAAACCAAGCATGTGGACCATCTAAAGGCAAATCCATGCTGATATGTTTCTAGTTACCAAGCAAATAAATGGCCACATTGCTATTCAGCTTAAAAAGAGATTTCTCCATTCTTTCTTCTTGCCTGGCATGTGAAAAGGCAAGTAGCTTTAGGGCCAAGAGGGAGATACAAATATGTAGCAATGCCATCTGTGCTTTTCTATTTCTGGACAAGAGAAGGCACATGCCAATTGAGAAGATACCAACAGATACAGCTGTAAATAGTTACACTAAATTAGTGTGTGTTAAGACCAAAGAATAGAAATTGTCATCTGGCTCAAGTGCTAAGCCCCTTTCAGATGAGGGAATGCGTTCTAAGTCTATTACCTCTTGCTGAGAAGCACTGTTGACCAACTACCCAAGAACAAACATATCTATCCCACTTGTCTGAAGCCTTTTTAGAAATCATTAACTCAAAACATCTCTGTAATTAATACACATCTGCAGACCATAAGGTAGCTTGGACATAAAGGCTATTAAGAAAGAATGAGCAAGTACCGAAATGGGAGAATATATCTTATATATCTTAAGAGCCAACATTATAAATATGTCATGTCTTCTCCTTTGGATGTTCAGGGAAAATACATTTGTCTATTCACCAAATATATTTAAGGCTTTGCTAAAGTCATTTACAGCAGAATAAATAAATAAAATATCTAGTGATAGCAGAGCGTTAAAAAATAATTACCATCATGGTTTTTTTCTATCCACACAGAAGGAAAATATTTATAGTGGTAGAGGAAAAAAGACCAAATGATTAAAGTGGTTAAGAGTTCTTACATCTTGGTGAGAAACTATTTAACCTCTCTTGGCCATCAGAACTCTAACTTAAATATGTCAAAGTCATTTTGGAATCTGAGAACAGTTGTTTTACAAAGGGAAGTTGTCTTAGTCTAAATTCCACAGAAACATGTTGAAATCTTTCGCCCATTTTTTTCATTTATTCAACAAATATATAAGAAGGAATCTACGATGTACTTGGTACTATTCTAGGCACTGGGGATACAGTAATGAACGTGACAGACATGAACCCTGCTCTTAAGTAGCTTACATTTTAATGGGAGGAGGGGAACCGTAAAATACCAATAATCATTTATTAGATTCTAATTGCTTTCAGTACAACTGGCTTAGTCTAACTAAAAATAAATAAATAAATAAATAAATAGATAAATAAATAAATAAATAAATAAATAAATAAATAAGATGATTTTATACAATTATAAGAGTAAAATATTGGCACTGGCTAAAGGGAGGAAAAATCTATGTATTCCTCCAGGTAAACTAGGTTTGCTGCACTAACAAACAACCCCGAAGTCTGAATAGTGTAAAAAATACAAGGATTTCTTTTTCTCATACAGTACATGTGCATCATGATTCAGTGTGGAGCTCAGTTCCATGTCCTCTATCAGAGAGGCCTCACTATTGAATGTCACCAATTGCAGTAACATTGGTAAAAACATGTGGCAAATTATATGCCAGCTCCTAAGGGCTCCTCACCTAGCAGTGTTAGGTCACATGCCTTCACATTTCATTGACTAAAGCAAGTCAATGGCCATGAGCAAACTTAAGAAGGTAGGGAAATGCAACCCTACTGTAGGTCTGGCAAGAGGAGAACCAGAGATATTGGTGCAGGTCAGTAATGATTATCCCATTCTACTTTAAGTGGCCTTAGTGGAATGTTTCTCTGAAGTACTGATGTTTAAACACAGACTTGAATGATGAGGAGCCAGTCATAAATGGATCAGCAACGAGTACGTGAAGAATCTCAGGAGAAACAAGTTTAGTGTGTTGGAGAAAAAGAAAACAAGGACGGTGAGGCTGGAGCAATTAATAAGCACAGTTAAAAAGAATGGAAGATTTTAAGGTTGTGATCAGAGGTAAGTAGGGACCACATCATAGAAACTTATAGGTGATAACAGTAAATATATATATATTTTTATTTGTAATGAAAGTCCATTTACAATGTGATAAGACTAAAATTATACAGAGATCGAACATAACTTTTTAATTCACAAAAGAACATACACTGTACCTTTTTTTGAAATCTTCATATTATAATGCTACTATTCTTTTCCTAGACATTAACCAAAGTCAGTGTGCTTTAGGATAATAGTGTACATTCTTCCCAAACATACTACTACTTGGAAATTTTCCTAAGAGAATATTCATAAATGTATGTAGAGATTTAGTAATATGCTGTCTCATAAGATGGAATACACTCAAGCCTTTTAGACTACATCATCGTGCTCACTTCAGCAGCAAATATACTAAAATTAAACTACATCATTGAAATGTTTAATCACGTGGGAAAATTTTACAATTCATTATAAGCCAAAATAATTAACTTTTATATTTTCATCTTATTTAAAAGAACAATATTTAATTTTATGGGAATGCAATCCTATATCTCGTTTTGTAATTTCAAATTAGTAAAATACTTGGAAAGAAATTTGTTATCCAAAGATATAAAAATATACATAACTTCTGCATCAATTAACTAAACCTCTGGGAATCTGTCCTAAAGGAATAATTAAGGATAAGTTTGGAGATTAAACTATTAGGATGTTCATTAAAGCATTGCTTATAAAAAAAAAAAAGGCATAGAATTGCAAATGGGTAAAGACATTATGGAAAACAGGTTTCTCAAAAATTAAAAATAAAACATCCACATGGCCCAGAAATTCTACTTCTGGTATCTATCCAAAGGAAATGAAAACTCGAATTCAAAAAGATATATGCACCCATATGTTCATTGCAGCATTATTTACAATAGCCAAGATATGGGAACAACCTAAGTATCCATCAATGGGTAAATAGATAAAGAAGGTGTGGTACACATACACACACACACACACACACACACACACACACACACAAGATAGAATAAAAAAAGAATGAAATCTTGTCATTTACAACAACATGGATGGACTTAGAAGGCATTATGCTAAGTAAAATAAGTCAAAGAAAGGCAAATACCGTTCACTTATATGTTGAACCTAAAAGACAAAACAAATGAACTTACAAAAGAAAACAAAAACAGACTCATAGAGAACAAACTGATGGTTGCCAGAGGAGAAAAGGAGTCAGAGAGAAGGGTTAAAAAGGTAAGAAGTACAAACTTTCAGTTATAAAATAAGTAAGTCACAGGGATGTAATGTACAGGATAGGGAAAGTAGTCAATAATATAATAACTTCGTATGGTGACAAATAGTTACTAGATTTATCATGGAAATCACTTCATTAGGTATATAAATGCTGAAAACTACATTGTACACCTGAAACTAATATAATATTGTATGTACGTCCAACATTATGGTATTTTTGAAAATCAATTGTTTACATCCACAAAGCAGAATTCCATACAGCCAGTAATCATGATGGTTCAGAATTATACCTACTGACACAAAAAGATAACTATAATCTATTGCTATTTTTAAAAGATTACAAAATATAAAATGCAAAATTTATTTTGCAAAAAAATGTATTTGTATATATACAAAGAAAAGATTTTGAAAGTTCATACAGCAAGATATTAACAATGGTTATTTCTGGGTTGCTAACATTTTACATGCTTTATATTCTTTTTTATTTTACATTTTCTATTCCTTGATAAATAAATATTTCTCTATAACAAGAATCTTCATTTTAAGAAAAAATTATATAGCACATTAATAAACACTGTATATAAGAGCATAATTTTTGAACAACTATATGTGTTTATGGGTGTGTTTTTTAGAAATATATGGTTGTAACCACACATACACCACATATACACACACACTATACATACCTACTCATATATAAACAAATATATTACAAATAATTGTGCTGGCTAAAATTTTTCCTGTGTTTATGATTTTCTGTACCTTCAAAGTTCAGTGTAATAATCATATATTACTTTTCTGGTAAGAATTGTATTAAGCAAACATTAATAGGTCTTACTTTTCTGCTACTCTCATTTTCCACCTTAATTCTCACTGAAAATCCTTTACACAATTTAGGATTTCATTCTCCCACAAGCCACACCATCTCATTTTGACTCTCTACCATACAGAGATTAATTTCAATAGAGATGGACTATAGTTTAAAAAGGATATTCTAGCTTTCTCTTACCATTATGTAATCAACTTTTGGCAATTGTATTTGTCTGATACTATAATAAAATTCTCATAATTCATTGCTTTGGTAAATTTAAAATAGAGCATAAAAAGCAATAAATCCTGAAAATAAATGTGTCAAACTTTAAACTATGGTTAACCTGTATTTTTGGAGAACCTATTTATCATAAGATCTGTGAGATACACGTAAGTTCTGCCTTCTAAGAGTTTATGCTCTAATTTGAAAAACAGTTATAGAATAATAAAGGACATCATTGTGTGTTAAAATACTTTGTAGAATACTAGTTAGAATAGGGTCCAACATCTGTCCTATATGGAGAGAAACTCCTTTTTTGTAAGGTGGGAGGCAAGGAGATCAGATTTTTCTTCTTAGCCCCTGGCAGGTGGCTATGGTTTGGGAGCACAGCAGAGATTTGCTGGATAGTTCCACCAAGAACTCTGACATTTGATGAATGAAGAAAGAAGGGAAGGAGGGAGAGAGGCAGATATTGAGATAGATTTAGAATTCGCTAATGGTGATAGCATACAGTGTCCAGGCACAACAGTGCCAAAGCCATGATGTTCTACCTCAACTTGCCAACAGAATCCTGGCTGAGCTTCCTGCTGTCTAGCCTCTCCTGCTTTTGAACTAAATTTTTAAGCTTTGTTGTTAATATATCCTGTTGATTCTGTGAGCTACCCAATATAGTTCAGCACAAATTAGCCAGAATCTATTGTTGTTGCTTATAATCAATAACCTTGACTAATATAACAGTATGTAATTAATTATAGGCTCTATAATGATACTAGTTAACATTTATTTTAGACTTAATATAATGTTTGGTTATTTACACTCACTATCACGTTAAACTTCCCAAGAAAACTATAAAGTAGATGTTCTTATTTTCATTTTGTCACAGAAAGTCTGAAGTTAAGACGGATTAGTTAACTTGCCAAACATAGCTGGTAACTGATGGAAACATGATTTGAACCTAGAAAGTTTGACTTCTGGGCCCAGGCACTTGACCATTACACAATAACAAACTCTCTTCTTTACGTAGTTGTGGTCATACTATTTTATGTAGTATCAGTACGAGATGTAGGTCAGGATGATCTTAAGTAGAGGGTCAAGGAAGAATTTTCATTCATAGAAGAGCAAAATTTCTCAGTCAAGGACCATGATGTTTGTGGGTTCACAGAGGCAACATATTTCTACTAAAAATAAGACTGAGTTGGTACATAAAACCAAACCATGGAGAGCTATGAACATTATAGTTTGAAAGTGGTCATCTTAACAGAATGATAGAAAGTGTCTAAGCTCTGAAAATGGCATGAAAAAATGTCATTTAATTTAGCTAACTAAAATATGATTGAGCTCAAAATGTGTAAAAGGTGTCATTTTTAGGTGTTGCATTCCTAGGACTTTGGCAATTGTAAAAGAAAATCAAAGTGCATGGGACTATTGATTTTGATTATTACCAGAGAACCTAACTTTACCTGTAGGTTTAGGCAGATTAACTAATATTTATCGTAGTCCTAGAGCACAGAGATCTAACAAATCTTTGTACCTCACCTGCCCAGTAACTGCTTCCTACAACAGTCATTTCAAAGGGCTGGCTGGATGCTTTTATTAGGCCTTTGAGCTATGATCTAATTACATTATAGTTAATTGACTATTCCAGAGAATGTGTAGCTTGTGGTCATTGTTATCAATATTTATTAAAGTTTTCCCTCTGGACTTCCAAGAATATAACGATGTATTCTCCCAGAATATAGAAAGGAGAAGACTCTTTTCATTTTTTCTTTGCACCTTATACACAGCTATATCTAGATTCCCTCTACTATTCTCTACTTTATATCCCTTTTAGAAAAGACATAAGGAAAACTATACTCAGTGAAAATGTATATCCTCATCACATTGTAAGAGAGAGGGAGTGCTTTGGCAAAAATACCACCACTGCAAGAGTTATGTTGCTGGACCATATTCCAATTGGGCTTAAAGCTTACTAGGCAGATTGAACTGTATAGAAAATCTCTAAGCCTTTAAATAACCCAACTCCGTGTGCCAGAATGTGAAGAGGACTTGGTTCATCTATGAATTGCTCTAAAGAAGTTTACAGATGCTCTGAAGGGACACCATAATAAAGAAAAGGTATCTACAGGTCATCAAATTTTACTTACAAGTAAGGATACATCAGGCAGCCCAGGTAAATGGCAATCTCTTCTACATTAAATCATCTTCAAGGAAAAGTGTTCCCACAAAGGTCATAAACTTCTCAAATGCCTAACAAGAAAAGGTCAGTAATGTAAATGAGTGGACTGGACTGAGGAGGGACTATGGAAAACTAGAGATGACAAGACCATCAATACAGGGCAGCCATACACAGTTTCAGCTAACTGTTGTCATGCGAGGCCACCTTAATATTATTGGATCTTCCAATTTTTCAAAAGAAGCCAGAAATACAGATTTTTATGTAAAATAATTGAACTTTTAAAAGTTAGCAGCTAGCTGTTTTTTGTTTGTTTGTTTGTTTGTTTGTTTAACATTGTAAGCCAAACTAAGTATTTATAGAGTTTTAAATCAGCCTGGGGCTTAGCAGTTTATGATACAATCAAATGAGAAGCATCTATGGACATAAAATCAGCTCAAATCTTTCTCAGATAGAAATTATACTTGATCTTTTTTATCTTTAGATTGGTAATCAGTCTTTACCTCCCTATAAAGTACAAAGGAAAACATCACCAGCTTCAGAGTCAAAGCATACTGAGTGGATTCTAGACAATCTATCAGCCATAGAGTCATGTAACTGAGGAAGGATCTTAACTCAGAATATCAGAAAGGCATTATAAAATATTAGAAAAAGTTTCACTTTGGACTCAGATAGATCTGTGTTTAAATTCCAGACTTGACATCTAGTCTCTATGTTTTCTCTCTGAGTTTGAGTATTCTAATAGTTTGAGCCTTGTACCATCTGTGATGATTAAGTGGGGAAAAACAAATGCAAAATACCATTTGCAACATGTTTGGACCTTGAGATAATCATGCTAAGTGAAATAAGCCAGACAGAAAAAGTAGAAAACCACATGATATCACTTATATGTGGAATATAAACCTAAAAGCAACAAACAAACAGGACAAACAAACAGAGACTCATGGACATGGATTATAGACTAGTGGTTACCAGAGGGTGAAGGAGGAGAGGAATGAGCGGGGAGGGGAAGATATATAGGGTAAAAGGAGTCAAATATGTGGTGACAGAAAGAAATCTAACTATGAGCAGTGAACACACAATGCAATATATATATATATGTGTATATATGCCTTATTGTTAAATTGTACACCTGAAACTTACTGGATTTCGTTAACCAATGTCACCATAATAAATTTTTTTTAAAAAAAGAAAAAAGAAAGTTAAAGAAATAATAAAATAAAATACATGCAAAATGTAAAAATTATGAAACATTCTGAAATGCCATTAAGTTCTTTGTCTACTATGAATGTTGAGGGACAGATGGAAAATCTGAGAGTTAGAAATAAAGACAATTTGTCTTTAACCTTCTTATAAGGTGGCACTATTAACTGAGAGATAACATATATTAATTATTTTCTTAAGAAAACACTATTCTTAAGGAGGATAGAATTTTATTTTCCTCTTACGTAAAGGTCTAAAAAGAAGCAATCTGGGATGGCCATGGCAGCTCTGCTCCATGACCTCTTCAGGAATTTAGGCTCTTTCCAGCCACCGTTCTGCCATTGCTGCCATGTGACCTTGTCCACACAGTCCCAGACAGCAGCATCTGTAGGTCGGAAAAGAGGCAAAGAGAGGAGGAGCAGAAAGGCCACTCTAGCTGTCTCTTAAGAAAAGTTCTCAAAAATGGCTATAAGATAGTCAACTTCTATCGCAGTGGTCAGAATTTGATAACACATGATAACAATTTACTGCAAGTGAGTCTGGGATACGCAGTCTTTATTCTGAATAGCCATACTCTAATCTAAAATTTCTGTTACTATGAAGAAAGGGAAGATGGAGGAAGAGGGAGCATCCTGCAGTCTGTGTTTCTGAGTCCTTTTCACCTAATGAGGGCAAAAGGGTAACTCTACCTATTTCCATTCCTATCCTACTGATCGTCCCCATTATAAACTGTCATCTGTTCTGCCCTTCTTTTCCACATCTTTTCATTCTTTTGGAAGATATGAATGGAGGGGATGATTGAGCATGAGTACCCACATTGAAATGCTTTTCCCAAACTTCGCTGTCCATATTTTGTTGTTTTGTGAATGCCTTGTTAATTCCAGCAACAATTTAAGATAAATAATTAATGGGGAAAAAGATGTTGTTTTCTTTTAAAAATTAATTTTTGAAGCAGCATTGCTAGATTTCTCAGCTTTAATGTGCTCTAAAATTCTCAGTGTGAGCATGAGAGGCAAGTCTTCGAGAAAATCTTGGAGCACTATTTCTTACGTAATTAGCTCTGTTTTCTCAATTACAGACCTTTTAGATTAAGAAACAAAGTATCTAATGTGCCACAGAAATTTAATATATGTGTGATGAATGAGTGGAAAAAGAGAAGATGAGAAGGAATGGGAACAAGAAAAGAAAAGAAAGAAAAAAGAAAGACATGTCAGAGAAGACAGAAGAGAGGAAAGAAGGCCTCTAACAATACAATTATCTCTTCTTTGACTCCCCGAAATCCATCTAAGAGACTGACTGTAAACTCTATCTCTGTCATGAAGCAGGAATTAAGTGGCTACTTCCTGCCAAGCTCTTCCTCAGATGGAGTTAAAATCTACATCCCTGTAATGTCTACTCACACTTCTCCCACCCTGCTCTCTCCAGAAACAGAAATTTAATTTCCATGTCACGGTATATTCATTTCTGGCAAGTACTTTCCAACTAGTAAAAGGATCATTCATTGGTATGTGTCTGGTTCTTAAGTGGTGATAATGTTTGTGCATTTTACAAATAGAAATAATGTGTGCACAAGTTGCTGAATGAGGTTCAAAGGATGAAAATGGGTCACAGGAAAGCTCCCTATCTCCTCAGAATACACACAGTAGTTGAAGAGTCAGGTTATAAAAAAATAATAATAACAATCTGTTAGTGTGTACAAAGATCCAAAGAAAAAAGTAAATAATTTTGGTTAAGAGGCTCATAATATTGAAATTCTTCTCTGAAATATAAGATTGTGTTTCGATCTCAATCACTGCTCTCCAAACCTCTCATGACTGCAAAATGGGGTCAGAGGTTTCCATCATGCACTCAAATTGTCAGTGCAGGATGAGGGGAAGTGGTTCTGGAGAAACTATGCCAGGAATAGGTACAAACATAATTTACACAGGCATTTGTTCTCACACACAAAGAGCAGACATTGCGAAACTAAGCTTTATTTGTGTACAGTACAGCTAAGAGTAAATTATGCTAAAAGTGAATAACACAGTGGTGGCCAGAACTATGAACTGCTTTGTCATGATGAGACATTAAAACAGAGTTACTCTGAATTTCAACGAAGCAGCTAAGGCCACACTGAACGTGAAAATACTCATATACTTTTCTAAATTGAATAATCAAAACAGGCCAAAAAAAATAAAAAACTAGGCTTTGAAATTCTTTACCTTCAATATTTAGAATCTATAAAATTATTTTATGATTCTAGATTTGCTAAATATGCAATCCTTTTTAGAAGCACTCTCCACTCGTGTGCAATTTTCGTTTTAATAAACTTTTTAGGGTAATGTTTTCTAGAAATGTAACTAGAGAGTGGGAAAAAAAATAAAGTGTGCCTACTACCCCAGGCAGGGAAAAAAAAATTCATGACCGATGACTATATAGACAAACTTCAAGCCATCAAAAGAAAACATTAGTGTCCACTGATAAAATCCAAAGTTTGCAAGGAACCAAAATTTTGGCTCCTCTCACTTTAATGCCTTAGAAAAACACAGCTTCCTACCAGTTGGGGTGAAGATATCTGACTGTGATTACAAAGGAAATATAAAATCTAAAAGTTATGAGAAATAACGACAACATAACATGTTATTCTATAGACGCTCTTATATCTTTGAATTTACAGAGAATTATTACAAAGGACTTTATTCTTTCTCCCAATATTGACCTATTCTTTTTCTATTAATCTGTACTTCTTCGGACAACCACGTGTCTGTATGCAATATATAGACACATAAACAGTCATGTGTAATACTTGTAAACATATACACTGTCTTGCAATTAAAGCTTTCTCTCATATATACATACATTAAAGAAAGGAATAAACATATTAGACATAACTCTTCCTTATGGTTATAACTAGGTTCACTTTCTGAATTCTATTAAAAAATCATCAAGTGTGAGTAAATAAACCCAGAATATGATTCTAGTCTTAAAGCACAGGTCTTAATAGAATGGCACAATGTAGCTAATATATTCAGTCTTCCTCGAAAAAATGTGCTTTTAAAATAAAACCCATGGTAAAATGGATGGATCTTTGTGTTAAAGTTCATTAT
This sequence comes from Pteropus alecto, assembly GCF_000325575.1. Taxonomy (NCBI): domain Eukaryota; kingdom Metazoa; phylum Chordata; class Mammalia; order Chiroptera; family Pteropodidae; genus Pteropus; species Pteropus alecto. Next base: position 11,946,897 of record NW_006436282.1, on the reverse strand, counting down.
ACACATTATTTTTCCAGACTGACTGTTCGAATTCTCCAAATTAATCTGTTCTGAAAAGGCCTTGAAAAATTCAAATTGACTCAGTCTTGTAAAATTTTAGGATTACTATATCATTGGTTGTTCTGACTGCTGAACTGATATGCAATGAAGGACTGATTTCAACTTCTTTCTCAATAAAATTAAAAAATCAGTCAGGCATTACATTGTTTTGTTTCGGATTATGCTACTACCTGTTCTTAATTGTTAAATTATCTATTTAGTTCAGCAGTGGTGTGTTTGTGGCTTCTCCCCATCCAGGGGGTCATCCTGAAGGGTACTCCTTCATTGACAAGATATTTTGCTTTATGAAACTTACTCTATTTTCTGTGTCCCTCCCATAAAAAATAAAAATAAAAAAAAAAGGTATTTGAAACAGAGCCAATGTCTCATTCCAGGAAGAGGAAAGGATATCAAGGGTTTCCATGGCAATCAGTTGATAGAACTAAATTAAGCAGGAAACCTCTTCAGAATACAAAATAGTCTTGCAAAAACAGAGTAGTCTGAAATATCCAGGAAGTGTGTCACAGCCAAACGAAAGAAATGGAGATATGAATACCTCCATAATGTAAACTCTCTAACCTTAAAATAAACAATCAAAAACTCGCCTTTGTCCTATAAAAATAACTCCCAAACAACTGTCATCTCCAATCAAATACTTTGTTCCCGTTGGTTTTAGTTTGTTAAGCCTTATCTCTTGAGATCAACATCATATAAGAATATAAATCCAATTGTCTATGTAGCTCTGAAAAATCATTTTTTACATCACAGCTATAAATTTAGTTTATATACCCATTAATAATGAAAGTGTATAAACTTTCTATTTCTTCACCAGTGAGATCAGAAAGAACATCAAATTTTATTTTAGTGCAGAAAGAAAGAAAGAAATAGATTCCTTCGTTGAGAGCAAGAAATTGAACTTTTTAAAATAGGACTTTTCATGGTAATTTATATTATCGATGATTTTAAAATATTATTCTACTTCCTGGCATAGAGTGAAAAGGAATGCCTTGAAATTCCAGAAAATAGAAGAGTTAGAACAAACCTGGGGTGCCTCACCTTCTGGCCAATTGCCAAAGTTTCACAATAGTTTGCTTGGAATATGTTTACCTATGAGAGTAACTAGTTCCGGAAGGTCTTCAGACTACCTAAATGATCTATTTTTTCTTCTTTAAGAGGACGGTTGCTGTAGTAAACATTTCTAAAGGAGATTTACACTAAAAAATTTTAAACCATTCCTAAAAATTCATAAATGACCTAACTTTTAGGTAAAATCCGTAGCTGTTTTAAGCAAAAGTAGAAAATTTCTTTTGATAGCAAACACAAAATAAACTTAAGGACAGACACCATAGAAGAGAAAAGTTTTACAGATTTTTACCTCAAAATTCTAGCCTTATTTCAACACGTGCTTTAAAGCACTATCTCAATGCTTATTGTGTATAATATATCAACTTTAGAGAGTACATTTTTCATACCAGCTGCCTGACATAACTTTCCTAGCATCACTGTGCTAAGCTTTCCCCAATTTTTTTGGAGCACACAGAGCTTTGTACAAACGTGATGCACCAGCATAACATGCACACGACGTGCATATGCACTAACGCATGCACACACACACGCGCGCGCACACACACACACACACACACACTCATACATACAGAGAGAACACAGTCTTAAGTATGGGGACATTATGTAGCATGTGCCATAAGGAAGTCCACCTGAGAATTTTATCAGACGTTTGATTCTTCTGGTCACGGGTCATCAAGTTTTATCACTATCATCCTAATTCCATTTCACTCCACAAATCACTAATCTCACTGGTGGCAAAGATCTCCTTAAACATAACTTGGGGTCTTTCTGGATGCTAAGTAGAAAAAAGCAGGTGTTTTCTTAGTTTGGGTTAGCAGACCAAGATAAGAATTTGAGTGCGAGTAGTTTATATAAATTACTTTTCCAGACCAACAGTGAAGGAAGAGGGAAGTAAAACAAAGAGGAAAGGAAGCCGGTGTGAATGAACAGGTGACCACAGTGGGAATCTGGGTTCAGTCCTACTGAGATGCTCTAAGAAGCTATGTATAACATTCCCTGGAACTGTTCCAGCAATGACAAGAAAGCTGGAGCATTTATCCCCCAGCTCCCATCCTTATTAGCTGAGGGTCACTCCCAAGGTATTAATTCTCTCACGTCTCTGGCGTGCACTTTGCGGACCCACATACATCATGGTCAGAGATGCCCTCAGGCAGACAGGGACTCAGGACACCTCATTTACTCTAAACAGCTGAGTGACTTAGAAGCTCATATTATGAATAATCCAAGTGTTTCTGGTGTTGACAAATCACAGTATGGTGCTGAGGAAAGTCTAGCAAGAGAGACGGAGCCTTACTCCTGGAGCACATCACAAAGCGTATCGCTTTTTACCTGGTCCCTGGGGACAACCAAACTTCGTGTTAGAACAGAGGTCTTCCTAACCCAAATGTTTAAAGGTGTTTAAAGAGAGTTATTTAACTAAGAGTCATATATAAAGGCAACAAAATGAAAGGAGATACAAAACAGCTGTATTTTTCCTGTCTTGTTAACTTAAATATGACTATGCATACAAAAGTATAAAATAAGTGTAGTGTGCAGCCATGCTGTTAACTTCTAAACTCTTCTCCTTAAAGGAATTAGTGAAACTGGTTTCACTGAGGGAAGTCTCTCACTCTGGTCCTTTCTTTTATCACTTGGTTCTTGCTTTCTAACTCTGTCCTCACCTGAACTGCTACATTCCATGGTGTTTATCTCCCTCCACGGGACCGTATTAGAATGATTGCTTCCTTGACACAAGGCTCTTACAATAACTCCTGAGAAATCTGTCTCCATCTGCTACTGGCTGAAAAAAATACAGGGTCATACAGGGTCTTGCACAACATTATTCCTAAAGAGACTGCTTTCCTTTGATTACATTTTCCCAAAAAACTTGCTGCCTATTTTACCTCAAGAATGACAATTCTTTATTCACATAGCATTGGAACTCCCAACTCCATCTTTCCAAAATACCTCAATTTTATCTCCATGTGCAGAAGTCTTCAAGTTCTCGGGTACTTTCTGTGAATCACTAAACTATAATCTGATAATGCCCTTGGAGTTGATTGCCTGAGATTTTACTGTTTAACAACTCCATGCTCATTAATATGTAGGTTAGGCTAGCATTAAAGAAAAGAGATTGAGGAAGTGGTATTATTTACTTAGGCCCACCTAAAACCAGGACTTGAACTTCACCAAAAAGAAACTGCTGAGAACAGCACATTAAAAAGCAGCATACTGTGCAAAAACAGACGGTAAGGAATAAAGCCCAAGTTTGTGACTTACTAGAGACTGACTCAGACGAGTTGGTAACTAACTGCCTTGCCTCATTTAACAAGTGGAGTATTGTCACCCATATGACACACAAGGTGTGTGGTGGTTCTAGACAGCTTAGACAAAGCGTCCCCCATTGCGTCACATTACAGGCTCTAATTAAATATTAACACCCTTTCCCTGACCTCTAAAATTTCAGTTGAAAAAATTATGAGTTTAGGGAGAAGACAAATGCTCCATTGAATAGGAATGGAATTGAGTGTTATTGCATGTTGTGGTAAATCACTAAAAATTAATCCTCATGCCGTATTCTGTGTGGAGAGCGATGTATGTTTCCCTTTCTAAATGCCATTAATCAATCAGTGCATCCTCCTTGCTTGTTTATAAATAAATGAATCTCAAATCTCTCTTTAAATCATAATAAGACAGGTGACTGACACAAATCATAGATCTGGACGAAGACTTAAAGGATATATAAATCAGTGTGACATTACTAGAAGGGAGAATAAAGAAATCTGTAACAATTGTTCTGAAATAAAATGACTGACCATACATTGCAATTGGAAAGTCTAGAAAAAAGACAAATGTAGCTTTGTTTTCTTATTAGCAACTGGATTGCTTTCTTTCCATGTTTCCTCAACCTGATTTGCCACATAAGGTGAGAGACATGATATATGCTTAGAAAAGTAAATACTGCCAGATGAAAAACATGCCTCATTCTTCTCTTTGGGTGTTACAGTCCAGGGCTTGACTGACCAACTTGCTTTTGAGTATCAACAACTCAGTCACTCATCTCCGTATAATCTAGACTGGGAAGAATCAACTGGAAAATCATACTAATATTTTTAGTTTTTAGGAGAAAAACTTAAAATGTAGAGAATTGATAGGATGAGTTTTGCAAAGTAATTGTGGGGGAGGAGGATTTAAGTGAGCACGGTAATTTCTCCCCATGCTCTAGGCAAGTTCGCCAGGCCTCGAGAGATTAAGTAACTTGACTGAAGTCACAAATCTTATAAGAGATAAAACTAGGTTTTAACAGGGTCTGCTTAATTTCAAGAAAAAGTAGTTTAAATGTATTGAGAACCTATCATGAGCCACTTACTATGCTCAGAAGTTTACCTGAATTATCTAGACCCCTCACAACCATTCTGTATCATAGATATTATTATCCCTCTTGTATAATTTTTTTAAAAAATTGTGACCCACTCATTGTCCCCAAAGCAGTTACACTATAGAAATAAATTATAATTCAATTCTGTTGGCTACAAAATCTTACATTTTCACCCACTGTACTATATTGCTGCCTGGGAACTAGCTATAATATACCATGGAAATAATAATCATTCAATAAATATTAATTAGCTTCAATATTCAATGGTTTCAATATTTCAAGTGATTGTATCGACATTCCCATCTTGAATTTATTGTATCCCTCATGGTAGGAGGGGTAATTAATGATTAACTTGTGACTAAATAATGATAGAAATCCTGTCTTTATACAAAAATAATGTGAAATAAGGAAGAAACTACAGTCATTCAGTTTTTTTACATAATGAATGGTGACAATGATACAATCTGTGCAAATTCAACAATCAGCAGTGTATTCGTAATACGGTTAGCTTATAGAAAAGGTGTACGCTATCTGAAATAATAAGCAGAGAAATAGATGTGCACACAATCAATACAGAATAAAAGTGAAAAAATTTTTTAAAGCTTTCATTTTCATTATTCAGCTCTGTGGCCTACTGCTGCCAGATAACTTATGCAGAAAAAAAGTATTACTTACTCAGACAAACACCTTAAAACATGATAGACAAAGTTCCTCATAATTTACTACTGTGTAACACTACATAGTGACATGGTTAATTTCAAAGTAATCATCCCATACTTTCGGTTATTTTACATCCTAAACTTGGAGGATAAAGACTTGAAATTCCTATGAAAATCAATAATCTCCCTGAAATAGTTTAACTATAATTCTATTGCTAGCATTATTAGCAGTGGCACATTTATTTACCACTGTATAGCAGGACTGGGATGAGGCTGATGTTAGGTAAAGTATTCCATTTGTGTAGGACTATTTCATTACCAAATATATATACAGAAATAATTCTGTCTTGGAAAGCACTGTATTAATAAGTTTGTGTTAACAAATTTTAAAGGAAGCAATTTTTCCTCTACTGCATATTTATCATTCTCTCTTCTCCAAAACTTTGCTCATTAACTAAATTATTATTCTTTTTATAAGATCATTTTTCTAATGTATCTCTGAATAGAATATTTTAATACAAATTTAGAATAAGAATAATTGTTTCATTCTATAAAATGCCCATACTTTCTGCTAATCTACGGGGTTACTTATCAAGTTATAAAGGATTTTGAGTTCACTTCATGCACTCCTCAGTTTATATATCAGGTCTCAGATTTAAATATAATTTACATAATTTTTCTGCTATTTCCCAGGAGCCCAAATCTTACCTCTGGAAGACAAAGTGGATTGAGGTTTAGCAATATACAGAACGATTTGAATTTTGCAAAAGTAATATTCTAATGTTTTTGGTCTTATAGTAAATATTAAGATGATAGAAGAGTGAAAAAATAGCCATATCTAGAGTCTGAATTAATGTCTTCTCTACTAGGAGTAAACCAGACTTTACCTAATACACTAAGAATAAATAGCTACCTTCTTGGTAACCATAAATTAAGTTCCTCATATTTTCTATAGTGTTTTAGAATTTCAAAAACATTTTCCCACATGGTTATGTTTTAAAAATCTCATTTTATCCTTAAAACAAACCAGTAAAGTAAGGATTATTTTGTTTTACAGATTTTGTTTTATAAAATATGTCTGTCTTGCCCCAATTCTTACAGCTAACAGAGTGGATTGAATTTTCACCCTTGAAATACCTTTCAGTTATCCTCATTTTTCTCTAATAATATTTGACAAGAAGAACTTCTAGCATAGGTTGGAACAGGAAAATGGAATAGTCACAACCACCATTTAAGGCGAATTCTCTTATTTCAGACAACAGGAAAACCACAGAGACCACTGCTTACAGTTTGCAATTCACTATAATCTAATAATGTTAATATAATCAACCTGATTCAAAACCTTAAAGAAAAATCTCAAAATAATTTTTATGCCAGAAAAGAATATAGCTCAACCACATAATAGCTCAATCTCAATCAGAATGACAAATGAAGAATTGAACAGACAGATTCCTATAAGAGGCCTCAAGACAGAGTGCTATGGAGCTACGTAGAGTATTAAAATTTGTTGTCACCTTGCTGCTCATTACACATTTACCGTATCTTTCACATAAGCAAAATATTTCAAATTGATTCTTGATTATTAAGAACGAGAATTATAAATCCAGGTTTTAAGCATTGAATAATTTATTTAACTACTCTAAGACTGAATTTGCTCCTCTATAAAATTGGGACAATATGGGAGAAGGGATGTTGGTAAAAATTGAATGTATATAATCTTCATATATTTAATGTGTGTATTATATGTAAAGTACTTAGCACAATCTTGAACATAAAAGATCTGAATAAATATAGAGAGGTAGTATTAGAGTATGAGTAGGAGTAGAAATAACGGGAACAGTTATGAAAGCTACTTTCTCTTGGGCCCTGATGGAGCTGGATACTGATGGTTCTACCACCTGCATTTTACCTAACAGAACCTGAGTCCCTAGATCCTTTACAATTCTACAATGGTTCTGGTAGGGTCAAAAGCAACTACCTGGTTACTGTCTTTAAACTCACCACCGTCAGCAGAATGCTTACGCCCTTTAGCCAATCCCTTTTCAGAAAATAGAATATAAAATGAAATTTCAGTTAATAAATTATTTAGCACATCAAGAGAGTCTTACACTGTATAATAAGAAAAATCAAATAACTTATGAGTAATTCTTAACTCTTTGGGAAATAAATATTAAATCTCTATCTTACCCTCTGCAAAATAATTTCCAAATGGATTAAGTAGTACATTGCAAAAAAATTAAACTGTAGAAAACAAGAAGAAAGTGTAGGTTAAGTATTTATCTAATCTTGTAGTAGGAAAGACTTTTGTAAGTAGTATCTCTCTAAATATGTTAAATGACCAGTGAATAAAATAAAACTAATTCAGGTTTAATCAAAGAAATAAATCTAACTCAATGCCATTTCATTTTCCTTATCAATGGGTAAAATAAAAGAAATAATATAATATTATTTATCAAGACTGTTTATAAGTAAACTCATATACTGAAGATGAAAATATATTAAAAATAACCTTCTGGAGACATTTTGGCAATTTAAGCCTTATAAATATCTATATTCTGATTTGAAAATTCCCTTCTGAGGTATTTATCCTAAGGAATTTCTCAGAGATATGTGCAAAATTTTAATTAAAAAATGTTTATCATACATTATTTACGATAGCAAAAGATTTCAAAGCATAAATACCCAAAATTATAGCATTGGTTGAACGAGCAATGGAATTTTCACACAAGGGAAGATCATATAGTCATACAAAATCATACTATATAAGTAGTTATTTACTTGAGAAATTACATAATATACTATCATAAAATATACAGAACGATTTGAATTTTGCAAAAGTAATATATTAATACATGTACATACACAGCAAATACTAAAGAAAATGTCAAAGATACTTATCTCTGAGCAATAGAGTTATGGGTGTTTTGCTTTGTGATTCCAAAATGAACATATATTACTTTTTAAATTTTAAAATATTGTTTTTAAAATACCTATTTAAAAAAAGAATAGCTAAAAAGAGAAAATGGAAGAGGAAGGAAGCAAGAATAAAGTACAGATCAGGCACCAGACAGGGGTATGGAAGAGAACAGTGAGAATATGAGTGAAGTAAGGCCAGCACATCCTAATGGGGAAATCTTCATTTGGTTTCCGATAACCAGGGTTCCAATCAATGAACTTGCAGGTCTTCAAGGCAGTTTGATTGAAATTGGGCAGTTGCCACACTGTCCACATCTTTCCGTTTCTGGTCATTTTCATTGAAAACGAGAGGAAAGGAAAAGTGGCTGACACAGCCCCTCTTCCCATGGCTCGTCACATCGGTTTGGGGCCAAGGATGGGAGCAAGGGAAGTTTTCAGATTTGTCCTTAAAAAGAGATTTAGTGTCAACAGCATTCCCTCTAATCTCACTCCCTTAGCAAACACTCCCTCTCTTCTGTCCCCTTTGGGAGGAAGGGAAATATTTGCAGTCCCCACCCTAAAATATTGTAAATCACAGATATTGGTTTTCACAAAAGCAATGTAAAGTTGTACCGCAGGCCAACTTCTCAGATTTATAATTCACCTGGACAGTGTTATAGAAGGAACATTAAAGATAGAAGAGAACAAGAGATAGGAGAATTGGACAGAACATAGAATGTGAGGCAAATGTCCTCATTCCTTGAAGTCACATTAGGCTCTCTGAGCATCTGCTACAATTTAGTTTATACTCTCTAAGGGAACAGTCATGCATGGGAAGCCTCATTCATTGGAAACCCTAAAATCCCTGGAAATGTCATCAGCAGGCTAGCATCTGCCCTTGTGCAGGGATGGAAGCTGTGTTCTCAGCTCTCTCCTTCGTTAGTGGAGCCAGGAGAGCCAGGCAGCCACGTTTCCCCATCTGTTGTGTGAATGGGGGTATTTTCTGCAGGAGACAGTCACAGCTTAGGACCATGTTAAAAACAGGCCCAAAATGGAGTTATTTATGCTAAACTCCATGTCACCAAACTGAGACTCATTTTAATTACAGTTCCTTTGGCTCGCCTAGAAATAGAACCTTAAACCAATCAATCAGGAATCGCCTAATTAGCACTGGTTAGCTAATCTGCCTGATAGACTCCTGCCATTCCCCTGAAGAAAAGTGACCTTGTAATACCCAACCTGCTTTTTTTTTTTTTTTTTTTAAATAATATTACTTCCTTGTTCCCACTCTCTTCTGCCTATAAAAGTCTTTCATTTTGTACAGGTCTGGTTGCAGTTTCTTCCTATCTGCTAGACTGAATGCAGCCTGATACATGAATCACTGAATAAAGCTAATAAAATCTTTAAAATTTCCTCAGTTGAATTTTGTGTTTGTTTTTTAATAACCAGAATCCCCCAAATCATGGCTATCCCTATAACTATCTGTCCACTCTACGGAAAAAAAAGCAGTGGTGGTATTCTCCCAAATACCACCCCAGAATAAGATTCTGTAGCACATTGGAGAGAAAATGACTCCGTAGTTTGGTTGGTTAAGACTTCCTCTCAGTCATATGTCAGTCATAGTTTCAAAAGATATTATCCTTGAAAGGATAATATCTTAAATGGATATTATCCTTCAGGATAATACCTATTTATAATATAAATCTAATTTTCCTTATTAGCTATTCTGTTTTTCTCGACAAATTAACATTTGATAGACTTGATAATTCTATTTAGAGACTTGGTTATGGGAAAAACAACTCCCTACAAATGACTAAATTCCCTAAGCTTACCTCAGATATAATTATTTGATATTAAGTACAGATTGCTTTGGTATTTTAGTAAATGGGATTAAGGTTTGTAGAGTTCACTCTCTTATCAACAAGAATATAGCTGAAGGCAAAGAGATTGAATCTAAGGCTCCTTTGAAATATTGAGTGCCCAGCAAACACATACTCAGACTGAAAGTTCCTTTTGGCTTTTCTTTGCAGACCTCAGCTCTACAAGAAAGATGTATTCTGACGTAGAAAAATCACACTGTTTTTATTATCTCAGACTACATCTTTAAGCAGGACTAAACAGAAAGAATTCTAACGCCACTTCCCGTCTTTCTGGGTTAGACCTAATACTTCAGCAATGACCACAAAATAGATGGTGTAGATTATAAAACCTAGCTCCTGTTGACCAGTGGATCAAACAGCAAAATGCCACTAATCCAATTAAGAAAGTTCAGCTTCGAAGGTCACCGAAGGAAAATGGCTCTCAGGAGAGATTTAGACATGATAGAATTAAGGTTTGATTCTCTCCAGTACGATGCTTTGTGGAGTCAGGAAAATAATCAGAGATCAGAAGAAATCCATATACATGTCCAAATGTGTTTGTAAGAAATTTCATAGAGCATTGCTTTCTTCACCATTTTATGAACAAACAAGGACATTTCCACATATGTATCTTTATGCCTAGTTTTCCTGCTTTCTTTGTTTTTCTGGTTAAAACAGTATGCTATCACCTAACCCAGATCCCACCTCTTTTGTGAAAATTTTTCCAGTCTAAGATTGTTTTCTTTATCTCAATTCCTACAATAGCCATTCATTGTTTAGATTATCATTTGCTACCTTCTGTTCATTTATTCATTCACTCATCCAAGAAACAAATATGTATTCAAACTTATACTGTGCTGGGCACTATACTAGTCCCTGGGTATACAATGGTGATCAAACCAGAGACAGTAGTGCCGTCATGGAACTTAAATTGTAATAAGTTCTAGCAGAAAAATAACTATGGGGCTATGGAAGAAATGACATGGGAGATATACTTTAATTGAACGATCAGATATGGCTGGTAGTAATGGATGCCTCTCATTGGGGGCTCTCCAGTATCTTGTGAACATCCTTCCTACCAGGCTTTTCAAGGTGGAAACCAAAAGCCCTACTATATAGGACAAAAAGCTCTTGTGCATATGTACATTCCTTCCACAGCTTCCTTCCTTGTAAAGGTGCTACCTGCTTCTGGACTGTGTCACTGCCCTGAGATGAAGCTCTGGCCTACAGAGTACATATCTCTCAGATGTTAAGGCTATCCAAGCTAAGCAGCCCATCTAGCTACTTGGATAAAATGTCACAATGCCAGGACTGGGATCTGGCTTCCTAAATAGTCGCTAGAGGGCTGAATTATACAACTCACAACCTGGATGCATGAGGGAACTGGCCCACTCTCAGGCTGACTTTGGATATGAGAGAGTTACAGATAAATATCTCCTCCTTTTTCCCTTCTAATGACTACCCTGAATCAGTTACTCATTTCAGTTGCTCTGGTGAAGAACAACATACCAATGGACACATATGCTGAGCAGGAACCAATGCAGAAATGTATCAAGCACCTTGCTCTGCCTCCACATTTTTCTCACCTTCTTTCCTGAAGTTGTACTTCTCAAATAAAATATCAGCATGTTAATCCTTGTCTCAGGCTCTGCTTTCTGGAGGACCTAATCTAAGAGACTTACATTTCCCAGACTCTTTTGCAGCTGTAGGTGGACATATGTCCAGGTTTCATTAATCAGATGCACCTGAGATTTGGATGCAGATAAAAGCAATATGACTGAGCGGCCACTACTGGAGACATCTTTTAGTATATTCTGTGGTGGAGATAGTAACATGAATCTTCTGCAATCCAGATCCATAGGTCCATAAATGACCACCGCCAACCTGGGACAGTAGCAGCTGTGATATTTTTGCCAATGTCCTGGTATATCAGGTATGTTCCTAGCTGTATCATTAGTCTTTGTAAGCAGTAATCCTAGTCTTCTACTACTCTTGATTATTCTATAATTCAATATTCTATAATAAATCTTTCAGCTTAAATTAAACAATGTGAATTATACGGTTTGCAACTGGAAATTCTAATAGGAGACTGATTCCTTGATCAACCATTCTGAATCTTCTCTTTTCATTGCCATCTTCAAAAAGAGAGACTAAAAGCTGAAATAGCTGAATTTCTATTCTCCTTTGCAGGTAGGGGTATCATCTGTGTTATGTATTCTGCTGATCTATCAGACGGAGGGGGAATTTCACGAGTAGGATTTCGCTTCTTAAATAAGAAGAACAAAAACTTGCCTTCACACTTTCCTCTTGTTTCTACCTTAAAGACAAATGTTATACCTCCTGCCATGGCAGTAATCTTGCAACCTTGAGAGAATAGACCAAACTTTTAAAGATGGCAGAGTAAAAAGAAGAAACCTTGGTCATTGACAATAAAATGAATTGGTACTCATGAGTTACTGCACTATCTTTGGAATACCTATACTCTCCTTATGTGTGATAGGCTGAATCGTGGTCCTCAAAGTTCATGTCCTAAACCCCTGGAAGCTGTGAATATGCTACATTTAAAAAGGACCTTACAGTTGTGATTAAGAAGGGATTTTGAGATGGGAAGATTATCCTGGATTATCCAGGTAGACCCAATGTAACCACTTGGGTAATTATAAGAGGCAAGCTAAAGGATCAGAATCAGAGAGAAAAGATGAAAGGATGAAAGTGGAAGTCAGAGAAGAAACAGGATGCTAAGCTGCTGGTTTTGAAGGTGGAGGAAGGGGTCATGAGCCAAGGAACATAGGTTGTCTCTAAGAGCTGGAAAATACAAAAAAAAGGATTCTCTCCAGAGGCACCAGAAGGAATACAGTCCTGGTTTTTAGCTCAATGAAGCTGATTTCAGGCTTCTGACCCCTAAACCTGTAAGATAATAAATTTGTACTGTTTTAAGCTTCTGAATTTTTGATAATTTTTAACAGCAGTAAAAGGAAATTAATGCAATTTATGACACTCTTAACCTATCATTCATTAATGAGATTCTCTGTAACTCACAAAAACATTCCTAACTGATACAGCAACAATCTCTTATTATAGAAAGGATTCTTGACTAGAAGACAGAAGACCTTGCTTTTGATCTTAGCTTTTCCACTGACTTGCTTTGTGGACTTAATATCAGTTTTCTCACCTACGTTTGGGTTCAAATATTAAATACCTTACAGGATTGTTATAAAAATTAACTGTCTTGGCATGTGTGAATACATTGCATAATCTCTGAAGTGTCACATAATAATAGACTAAGAATATAAATATCTGAGCTTTTTTTTCTGTAAACTTAAGATGTTGAAACAGATTAGAGATGTCAAAATATCTAACATATTTGCCACCAATCTCTATGCTGAGTCTATGCAAACATAAGTAATCAATCATAGAAAATTTTTTCCAAAATCTAAACACACCCCAGAATTCTTCTCAAGAATGCTCCCTGCAAACAGTACTGTTTCATCAGTGTTAACACAAGAGTATAAACCAATTTACAATGCCAAGATTACATGGTTTCTAGATCTTATCTATCTATAATATGCTAATTCTAATGTTTTATATATATATATGTAAATTACAAATAATTCCGTATCTTTTGCTATACAAAAGATTCAGTATATAATAGATGTTTAAGGGATATGTCTAGTAGAGGATTATTAGTATAAATTTTAAAATCAGCATGATGCTATCATTAATATGCCTATTTTGTGAATATGATATCCCAGTTTACTCAACAAGTTAAATCTCAGAGCATAATTATTAGGTACTCTGAACCATGAATTCATTACCTTTAATTTCATTTATTTTCAAGATGTATGCTGTTCCCTCTCCCTCTCCTCCCCTACTTCTCCCCCTCTGTCCCTCTTTCTCTTTTTTCTTCCTTTCTTTCCTCCTTCCTTCTTTCCTTCCTTCCTCTCTTCCTGTCTTCTTTTGCCATAAGAATACTCACAAAAACAGCAAACACACACGAACTCATACACACACACAGTTCTTCAGAGTTCCCAATGTCTGAAAAAGAACCTAAACCAAAAACAATTGTATAATGAAGTATGTATTTTAATAAGTATTTATACACATCCACAAGGAGAGGATATGGCAACAGTTTCTAGACAATGCTCTATGCTGTGTTTGAGATGATAATGTCCAGGAACAAATTTCAGTCCAATTGAGCATTCTCTAAAATCTTCAGAAATCTAGAAATTACTCAAAATTCCCATAAGTTTGAAGTTAAACAGCTCTAATTTCCAGGTAGTATGTAGTAAACCTCAAGATTTAACTTCAGACCCTATAGACATCAACCGATAGACAACACATTTACTCTCTTGGCCAAGACAGCAACTAGTTAGAGAGATATTTCACTCACTCACATAGGACAAAGTATAGCTGTTGTCAGAAAACTCGCTGAGCACTAGACCACAATCAAACCAGAGGCTGCCACAGATTGATCTCAGAGATTTCCTGAGACACTGAAGACATGATGCACAGGTCCTCTCAAATGAAGCTCTGTCTTAAATTTTTATCAGTACACTTTCATGTAAAAATATTGTCCATTGATATCTTGTGTCTATATAACCTGGACACAGCCTCAGTTAAATATATTTCAATTATTGGTTATTTGTTAAGATAGTTCAGCCAAATTTCTTTTGAATTAACATTTCTTTGAAGATTAATCTCCCATATTATATGTTTCTTGCCTTTTCATTTCACATGAATAATTCATGAGTGGGAAAGTAAAACATTTATTTTTAACTCCATTTCCATGTAGGAGAAGAAATAAAGCAGAGGAAAAGCAACTTTTTTCACTTGCCGCTTTCTAGTTTTTATTCCCTAGAGGTTCTCTAAAAATAAGTCAGTCCATTCCGACAGACACGGGAGAGGAATAACATTCTCGTCATTAGGCAAGAAAATATGGTCATAAAATTAATCTCAAAAACATACACTCACAGTTATATTAATTAGTACAGTCCAAGAACCAGAAATTCATTTGACCTGGCCTCAAAAGTTAATGTCTGGAAAAACAATAATAATTGAAATTCTAATCCATGTTTTCTGGTACAGTAAAGCATTTCTTAAGACTGTTTATGCTAATTATATTCAGATGCATCAACATTATGATATTATTAAAAGTGAGAGGAAAAAGACAAGTCGAATCCCATTATCACAAATGAGGTTTCATGTTTCCATGCTAGAACAGTTAGCTTATTCATTAAACATAATTATAATTCCAAAGATGGGCTAAATTCCAGGACAGAGATGAAGAATCCCAATGAAGGCACTGATGTCCCATTGAAATATCTGTGTACTGAATCTGGAATCTGGAAATTAAGAAATATCAAGACTCTAATACAGTAATAACTATACATAGTGCCAGGTGGGTATTAGACTAGTCAGGGGAATCACTCCGTAAATTATATGTGTCTAACCACTAAGCTTTACACCTGAAACTAGTGAAAAATAATATTGAATGTTAACTGTAATTGAAAAATCAAAAAGGGGAGGAAGATGAAGGAGAATAAGAGATTCAAACTTCCAGGTATAAAAAAAATCAGTCGTGGGCTGTGGTGTACAGCACAAGGAATACAGACAATAATATTGTGACAGTGTACAGTGTCATATAGTCACTGGACTTATCATGGTGATCACATTTTTAGGTGTATAAATATTGAATAACTGGTGTATACCTGAAACTAATACAATATTGTATGTTAGCTATATTTTAATTAAAATCTTTTTAAAAAGAACTATCAGGACTCACAACTAAAATATATGATATTTTGAATAACTAGCAAGTTATGTAAAATGCAGACTAGTAGAAAACATAGATGTAGTAAAATAACATTCTATTTCTGCATTGTAGTAAAAAATAATAACAGAATGAATAGTCAATAAAACCCATATCCCCAAAACAGTGAAAAATATCAATAGATCTAATCTTGCACAGAGATAGACATATACTCAAGCAGACCCCTTTCTGAGAAGGGTCGAAACTAAAGCATTCAATGTCTTAATAAAATTCTACCACTTTGTCTTGACCTTATAAAGTTCATTCAGTTTTGAATGAATCTATGCCACCCAAATATTCATCATGCACTTATGTAAAAGGAAAAGATTACTAGGTTTCCAGATAGAGTAAAGGAGTCTTGGCCTTAAGTTCCATCTTTCACTATGTCAAGCAACTGTTAGAAATCTTGTATTATTGAATTGTATTGATTAGGATAATTTGCCAACTACAATAAGACTATGGACATGATACAAAAATATTAAGCATAAAACTATACATTTAGGTATGTTGTACAATAGAGACTATACATATAAACAGAGAAGAAAGATTTAGAAGGTGATGGGACTTAAATTATATCTTGAAAGGTAGTTAGGATGTAAAAAGGTATAGCAAAAACAGACTTGACCACTTTGTTTAACTAAATTAATACTGATAATCAATCTAATATAGATAATGAATAAACCTGATGCAGAGAGACTATTCTATTGAGGTTTAACTTATTAATGTAAATTATCCACAGATCACCTTTGATTTTGTGATACCATGACATCTTTATATACCTTCATTGTCTCCAGTAACCTTTATGCAAGTAACTAGGTCATTTTGCTCAATTAATTTATAAAAACATTTACTACTCAAATCATCTGTTTCTATATAATTTTTCTATAAACACACTTCCTGTATACATTTGATAATTTCTACCTTTTATAAAGAAAATCAAAAGTTTTTGATTTTACACATCTTGCTAGATCATCAGAACCACACACAGTCTATATTTATGATCCCTCACAGAACTTTTTACTGAATTGAATTCCACAAACTACCTTAAGGACATTTTAAGACCAGACATGTGAATGTTACTATATTTTTACCTATTATAGGAAAGTTGTAGATCACACATTTTATATTTATACTATAGATGGACTCTATGTTATATTATATCTTTATTGTAATAAGATACAAAAGAAATGTTTCTCTCAGCATAATGAGAAACTGAACAAAAGATTTTCTTTCATTTTATAATCACCATGAATCTAAATGCAAATAACATTTCCCACTTTCTGTTTTAAAAAAGAATGGAAGAAAGACTATATAGAATATAGACCAATATCTCAATAAATGACAGATGGTCAAAACATTCAACCCTACCATATCATATTAGAATAAGTTTAAATTCCAGCCAGCTAAACTCTACAACAGAGATGCACTCCAAAGCACTAACTGCAGAAATATCCTCACTAAATATGTGAAAACCTCTTTTTCATCTCCTGATTCTTCAAGAAATCTAAAATCTGCTTTACTAGTAGCCATGTATATAAATTGTCAAATTAATTAAGCTAACATACACCTCCTCATAAATCATCTACTATAGGATTCTGGAGGACCATTAGTAATTTTTTATGAAATAATATCAGAGGGCATATTGGAAAAATAACTTGGAAACTTCTAGTACCAATAGATAATCCATTTTTAGAACTTCAAAATCTAATCATTTATGAATTAATTTTGAGATGTATTTTCTATTTAGACTTTCTGTTTCTTGGTTTCAGTCTATGACACATTTTAATAAGCTAGTTAGCTAAGAAGTCTAGCAGGAGAACTGTTTTATCTGAGTTTCCAGTAAGACCCACAAGAACATGATGCTTGAAGGAGATGGAACTTGTTGCTGACCCCCGCGGCCTCAGTCCTCAAGTGAGATTTTTAGAAAGACAAACCTGGACCAGAAACGTTGGATGGGAATAATGAAAAGACTTGATTTGGGATGTGGAAGATGGCTACCTAACTTGTCTTCCAGCTCATCCCCTCAAATACCTGTGCCAATTTCCTCAAGGGTGAGGAGATATATTACGAATGAATCAAGGGATGCACTCCATTACTAAAAGTACAGTAGTGAAACAAGAAAATAGGGTCACCCTGGTTTTTGACTCACAAATAAGATCAACATATGTGATAAGAGGACACTTACCACCAATCTCTGCACAACCACAGTTGCAGCAAAGAAGAGAATTGCTACTTGTCAAAGTTGTCATACAGGAAATGTGACGTGAATGCAGCTGGCAGAAAAAGTGAAGGTAATAAAAAATGATTGGGAGCAAATGTGAGCATATGCTGGGAAATGGAAAGAGTTCCTTTAGCCAAAAGAAGGTAAAATCTAAAGTCAAAGAAATGATCTTACCATCATATTATGCCTCTATTCATTAATTGTATTCAAAGGCTAATACAGAGTTAGGAAATGTGCTTTATACAAGTATGTAAATGGGTAATAACCTGCCAAAGTAAGGATTTTATAATTTATAACTGTGAGAGTAACATAAATGTTAGAGTTCAAGACACAGATGAAGAACTTCAAAATAGCAGAGGGAACCAGCACAGAAAATGAAAGAACACGGTGTATGCAAAGCATATGAGACATCTGCAGTGACTGAAACATGGTGAATAAGGTGGTAAGATGATAGTGGAAAGGAAGGTTAGAGTCAGGTGGTTGAGAATTTTGTAGACCAGGCTTTGGTTTGTTCCAAGAGAAATCTGGGAGTTATTATAGATTCCCGAGCAAGAGAGCACATTTATTATATTCGTGTTTAAAAAGTAACATAACCGATAGTGTGATGGAAGGAGTTGAGGCTGACTGTAGGCAAGGGATGCTGAGGACCACCTCCAAGACTAGACAGGGATGATGATGAATGCATATTTGAAAGCTATGTAATTTGATAGAAGTAAAGGGATATGGCAACTGATTGAGGTTGGAGGGCATTAAGAGGTGCCAAGAAGAAGTCACTCATTCAATATCCAAGAGGACTTATTGAGAGCATTCCATGTGCCTGGGACTAAGTTTGTTGATGAGAATAAAATGGTGAACTAAAACAAATATGTCCCTTGTGCTCTCAGAAAACAGTGGGGAAATGAAAAATACAGTCATTTATTTCATAATCGCTCATTTGTGTACTGCTTCAGTCTATAATAAGTTCTAAGAAGAAAAAGTCAGTTTCGAACCAGCTTCTGAAAAATAAATTTGAGAGAGCATCTATGAGAGATTACCATGAGACATGTAGGATGCTTAAGAGTTAACTAAGTGAAGGGACGTCTGAGAACGTTCCTGTAGAGAAAGAACTTGGGCAAGGTCCTAGAGGAAAGGGAGTGTGGCACAGCCTAACTTAAAAAAGATCTTAGTGGATTCCATGATACTGATGGTGATGCTGTAAGATTTAAAAAAAAAAAAAAAGAGGTCCAAGGGCAGTGGTGGAAGAAAGTAAGAAAATGTGTTGTACTTTAAATACTTTTCCTTTAAAATATTTTCAAAACACTAGGTTAGCTGTCCAGGGCAGATAGACAGGGCTGGAGATTGAAATTTTGGATCCGTCAGTGTTCACATGATACTTTGATTCATGGCTTAGTGAAGTTGCCCAGGGAATGTATGTAGAAACAAAAGGGTCAAGAATAAGATACCAGGGGAAAAATAATAATCAAGAAATAAGCAAAGTAAAAAGAAGAATTAAAGAAGAGTGGAAAAAATTGGTCAGAAAGATTAGAAGAGGGACCCTAGACTAGTGTCACTGGAGCCAACAGCAGCAATTTTCACAGAAAAAAAAATAGCTAATTGGGTGAAATGTCATAGACTGGTCAAATATAATGTGCTGTAAAGAGTCCATGGTTGGGTAGGTCAGAGGTCAAAAATAACCTTAGTGAATGAAGTTTCAGTTCCAGATAGCAAAGAAAATGATTGAGGAATGAAAATTTCCATACACATTACAAAACAAAAAACTAGGTTAATTCCTATAGCTCTTAGTTGCCCTTAAACTGTTTTTTTTTCTTATAAATAAAGCCTCCACTACCTTTGCTAAAAATTGAGGTTGCAAAGCCAACTTTCATGAATGGTTCGAGGTGGGACAGTTTACAATTTTAAAACTTAGCCTGACTTTTTTGGGGGGTGGGGGGCGGGGCTATAAATCTAGTATAACTTGAGAGAACAATATTTTTGTTTTGTAATTTCCTTGTAGAATCGGATTTGATTTTCAGAAAGGCAAAGGTTACATGAATGTAGGTAGAATACCATCTTAAACACACAGTAGATTCCAAGAAAGCATTCTGTGGTGCGGGTGGTTAGGCAAATATTCTTCCCTTGGTTTCGGTACTTTCCACTGGACTTTTGCCTTCTAAGTCTGAACTTGCCTATTGGGGGAAGCAGAGAATGTGGCAGAAACATGTGTCAGCAAGTATATGCTTATTTCAAAACAGTACCAAAGAATGAAACATATAGGTCTTATGACTTTGATTGTATAACAAATAAAAGACCTAATAAAGTGACTGGTTCACACAGCTGTAAGTAAATTAAGAATTTTCTAAAGAAATAAAATGATAAGTTTCCAAGAGGCATTGTGCTTTTATAAAAATATATTTTAGATGTATTTTAAAACTACGCATGCTTCTTAATTAATGCCTAAGTATAAATTAATGCAAAGAACTGATTTTCCTCCCTCTTACCACCAGGTATTAGGTTCACAGGTGTATGCATGTGCACGCACACGTGCACGCGTGCACACACAGACACACACACACAACTCACAGAAACCAAAAGAAAAGAGGCCATACAGAGCTCAGATTATCTCCAAGAAAGTGGTAAAGAAGTACGGCACAATATTTATCTTTATATTAATTAATTTTAAATAAATAATCTCTGGAAAACTTCACTCACATCCAAAGAGATCATTATTTAATTCACCAGAATACAGATGAACTTGAAAGTGAAGATATATGGCATAATATGATGCATATGTCCGATTAGAGTACTGGTCTGATTTTATTTTAAGCTGTGCATCTTTTCTCCATATTGACCCTTATATTTTTTCATTCTCTTTAACCTATTAGGAAACCTTACTAAGTTATTTTTTATATCACTTAGCCTCAACTTCAAACAGTAATTGTAGTGATAAAAACAACTACTAATTCTAGTGTCTCCTATGATACAGAAAACATATAGTAGGTACTTTATAAGTATCCCATTTTACAGGTGAGGAAAACCAGACTCAGAGACTTGATGCAAATTGTCTGGCATCACACAACTAGTAATGGTAAAAGCAGGGGTTGAAACTCAGATATGAATCTGAAGTCCAAACTCTTTCCTTCATCATGCTGTAATCCACTGTTACACCAAGAGTTGAATGGAAGGTGAATTAGAAACATGTGTTTACAATACATCATGAAACGACAAATAAATAAACAAACAAGCTAACTAACGCATAGGAAAAAAATCTGTTAAATATGTAAAGCCAAAGCTTCTTATGTGGTTTGAACATTTGCTGCTGCAGCTGAAAATGATTAAATTTAGAAATCCCAATCAAGTGTTCACAAAATGATTTTTCTCTGTGATCTGTCTCCACATTGCAACCATTTTTATAATTTCCTTAAGCAATACATTTTGGCCTGACTATCCTCTGCTTGAGACTCCTTCCCTTAGCTGTTAGATCAGCATGTTTTTACTCTGATCTTCCCTGCAAACCTCCATACTTTATTCTCTGATATCTTCTGACTCTCTTTCAACCTAGCAAGTTCCCCAGAGTTCCAGCCTCTGCTCCTTCACTTTTAATTTATTCACCAGACTAAGCCACTGAGGTTGGAGTAAAAATCAGTAATTCACTCTGTCCCTTATGGGGGAAAACTGGTGCTTTGCTAAATACAGCACTACTCAGAGGCATCCCCAGTGCGTCATCAATTTTATTATCCAATCACACACCCTGTCATGTGACATGAACTACTAAATGTTAAAAAGAAAAGAGAAAGAGACCCCTTCAAAGGACCACTGGGGTATCTCCAGCTTGTAGGCTGGTGGACCATGGGTAAAGAGCTACGACACAGAGATCAATCTCTGTTGAGAGAAGTCTAGGCTAACCTTGAGAAAAGAATGACAACTGCAGATATTGTCTGCAACCACATTAGAACAAACACTCAAGTCCACGATGCAAAATAACTGCTGGTAATACACCCCCACACAGAGAAGGTCATCTCCACCAGGAGTGTTATCTTTGAAGGGCAAAGTCACTTCTCTGTGCGAGTCAAGAAAAACATCACACACCCTGAGACTTACTGATCAAAGCAAACTGAAGTTCCCTAAAAGAATCAGGATATAAACTAATATATGCGTTTTTATTTTTTAATGAGGATACACTCAGATTATGTAAATAACCCCTGGATATCACCCATGGGCATCCTAGTCTAGACCACACCCTTTGAGCTCCAAAAGAATTTGGAGAAATAAGCTTGGCGTAGAGACCCCTCTTGCTCATGGTTTAAAGTTAGAAACCTTGAAATTCCATACATTTTTTCCGAATCAAGATATTTAGATTGCAAACCTTTTAATCCAACTAAAAAGGGATATTTGGAATGTCTGAGCTCTCCACCCAGATTGAAGAGTTGTTTTTCAATTAGTATCATGGATTGAAGAATTTTCTGGCATCTGCCACTAAGTGAGTAAACTCAAAGATGATAAAATAAACTTTAAAAGCCAAAAAAAAATAAGTTCATTTTAATTAACTTCCGGTAAGACTTAAAAGTCAACCTAAACCACAAAAAGTCAGTTTCCAAAACGTTGCTCTTTTTTATGTTTGCCAGACAGGATGACTCCACTGCCACTTATTAGTGCTGATTTTTAAATGCATTGCTTTTTTTTTTTCAGCGACTGATTCATAAACAAAGAATATAATTCTCAGAAAAACCAAGGCATTTGGCATCTCTAAGCTGTTTTAAGTTAATTCACCAAAACTATATAATATCGATATATGTCAACATCAACTGTCTTAAAATTTAAATCTAACTCAGGGCCATGCTGAATTTGTACCATTTCTCTAAAAAATATAATAAAATTCACTGGGTTTTTCAACCAGGGACACTCTCCAACTCTCTGGGTATATAAATTCTACAAATCTACTACCTTGGTCACCCCTACACCCTTACATTTGCTTCGACACATGCGTGTGTGCGTATGCCACACACACACACACGCACACACACACACACACACACACACACCCCCCTATAAGTTGTATCTATTTATTGATATCTTGAGAGAAGCTGCCATCATATTATCAGGTTAAATTATTTTCTTTTATTTAATTTTAACTTTTCCTTTGTTATTTTATTATCAGCATGGCCTTTGCACTTTGTTTAACGTTGTAAACTTTTTGGCAAGTACAACTTGGACAAAAGACGAAATCATGTTACAAATACTTTTACTTATATTGAGAAGCTCTTGCCCAAATTAGAAATCTTATTCATATGAAAAAATCTATCCTTCACACATAAAAATGGCCCAATATAGTGAAAGTTATTTATAATATGTTAATTCAGTTCTTTTGTTTAGCAGAGTTGGCACAAATAAGATTTGTAAAAGTTTCACTCCAAGAATATTGATTTGCTAGTCTGGCAATGACTTGCTGTTTTTCAAATTCATCTTGAGCTGTGACTTTAGTCAAATCTCTATCTCCGTTGCTCTTAGTTATGATGTGGGACTGTTTGCCAATTGGTTTCTGAAGTTTTCTTGATGTAGTTATTACCTATGTGTGAAAGTTTAATAATGTTCTAAAAGAATATGTTGAAAAACATATCATATAACCTGTATTCATTTCAAAGAATAGTAGCTATAGATCAGATATGTGATGTGTGAATTTAATGATATAATTTTTTACACTTTGGAATTGTTCACGATTCTCTCAGTATTCACCTACCATTTAAAAACTCATTCAGGAGGGCTTTGGGCAGAACACCGGAGTGTTCCCAAAAATATGGTGATGAAAAAAGATCATCGTCTTTTCCAAGGGTATTGTTTAAGTGTCAGACTTAAGGGACACAATCAGACGTTCAATGTTTTTTTATATGATATACACTCTTAATTTTGAAGTTTAAGTAAAGTTTTCTTAAAGGACTTTAAGAAAGCACTCAAAGCAACTGCCTTTTATACTCTTTCCATCTCCTCTGGTCACTGAGCCTGAATGGGTTTTAGGCAATCAGATGGCACTGTTGTCATGGCAGGTTGATCCTTGGCCAGCCTCAGAATTGATTCTGCTCCTTCATGATGTTTTAGCCTGAGAGTGTGGCACACTCACACCACACCTCCTCAGGACCCAGACCTCTCCTTGTAAGTAAGATAAGTGACAAGGCAGGAATCAACCGCACAAGAGTAGAGAAAGTCTCTCCTCCTGCCTGCCAGGAAGATAGAAGTAAAGGGGGTCCATTCTGCTGATATAAAGGAGCTTGACAGTGGAATAAGAGAAAAAGAAAGTGAATGCATCTTCTTAATTTTGCCCTTATTAGTGGAAAACCATGAGTATGAAAGCAAAATATCACCCATTACTAAAAGGTCTTGCTGTGACATAATCAAACAAACACTGTTCAGTGATATTTATCAGCGCCAACCTCAAATGAGCTTCAGACAGTACTTCCTCCTTGTTCTCTCACCTTCTTCCTCTCTCCTCTGTGATTCAACGTCTCCCTTTCAGCCACTTGCTCAAACATATAGTTAATCATTCACTCACTTTCCCCTTGGTGCTGAATGTCCCTTCATTCCTCAAGAATAGGATAAAAGAAAACAGCCTTTCCTGATCCAACCTTAGAAAGACACAGCATTAAGACCAACAAAACACTCACTTGATAAATCTTCCACTTCCTCAAGCATAATTCCTGTGAATTATGATGAAGAGTCACTCCATAATTTCTCCATTTTACCACTTTTTTTTTTGAATAGGGGACAGGACCTCAGGTTAGGGATGGGTAAGCATTTCTCTCCAGAAGGGCAGTGAGAAGCAAGAGGAGGAAAAACCCTATCCTGCTACACATATGATGGTAGGATCCCTCACAGACAAAGCACTCTAAGTATGTTTGAGTATCTTTGGGCACCTGGTTTACAAAGAACAACCAATACTGGTGGAATCAAGGGCTTCACAACTCTCCTTTAATTCTTAGTTTACAACATTTATATTTTCATGGATATCAAATGAAAAATCTGATATACATCACCCTTAGCAGACAGGTCAGAGGCTTGAGACAAATAAATGTTGACCTCTTGAGGATTTATGACTTGTTTCTGATTCTCAGAAATTTTTTTTCTGATTCTCAAGACTTAATTTCCGTCCCTTGATAATATCTCGTCCTAGAATGGGATTAACCATTTTGTCATGGCCAAGAGACTGTGAGGCATCTGGGGAATACTGAACTGGAATATTTTGAAACTTTTCTGTTATACAAGTTAAATATCCTTCACTCTTTTTTGGATGGTTTATTCCTTTGTTCTAGAAAATCACTACAATGGGCTTTTTAGTTACACAAGATTCTCTCCATAAATGGCAATACTTGAAATTTCAGCACCAAGGGGTTAAAATTGCTTGAGGATGAAGGTACCAATGGTGATGTTAAAAGCAGAGCTGCATCTCTACAGACCAGGTTATACTTGAAGAATATATATGCTTGAAGAATATATGTGCTTAGTCAAGGAAAGAATAAGAATGATGAACAGATGTCAAGGAGTCTGTCCAGCCTTCTGGCCTGGATTGCATAAAGGAGTTGATGAGATTCATAAGGTGGGGAAACCATTTTCATTAGGTACATGAGTTCAACCCAATCTGTCCTTGGACCTGGAATACAAGGAAACCATGGATTTTTGCATATTCATTTTATATCTGACTACTTAAACAATTCTTAATAATTCCAATAATTCTTTATTTAAAATTTTAGTGTCAAATCATATTATCCTCATTTAAAGATAATGTCATTCATTCTTATGAAAAGTTACTTCAGCTGCAAAGCAGGTCTTTTTACACTTAGTTTGAATGATGAAAAGAGTGTCGAGCTTTTCAAGCAGTCTTGAGATATATGGATTTGAGGACAAAATGCTAAAGAGTACTGTAAACTACTATGAACTACTACTATTAGTAGTTTAGGTGTAAAGCAATGATGCATGAAATGGGGTGTGTGTGTGTGTGTGTGTGTGCGCGCGCTCACGCGTGTGCACATGCGTACACACAGAAAGATAGTTGGGAAGACAAGTAGGCAATAAAAAAATGATGCCAAGATTTTTAATATGAGCTATGGTGGACATGAACAATAATCAAGGTTGTTACATTTTTTTAATACTGAAATATATTTCAATATAGAAATCTGAAAAGAGGATTAAAAAGTAAATAAATCTAACTTCTTAAATCATAAAAAGTCCAAAGTATGCAGATCAAGAGAAAGCAGCAAACATTCTACCATATCTCCATGATCTCATACAATCTTGCTCATACCAAAATATCTCATAATAATGACATATGTATAAAGCTTTTGCACTACACAAAGCAATTATGAATATTTTATTTATACAAAGGATCCCTAGAGCAATGCTGAGAGACTTTTGACACTGAAAATTCCTAAAACTAGTTACAGCTTACAAAATCTTTTCTCTGATTTTAGTTTGTAATCACCAACCATCTTTTATTGTCTTGCGAATTCCATTCTACCAAATCTGATCTACCAATGGTCTCTACATGCAAACATGTTGTTCCACCCTTCCATGTCTATATGTCAATCACCTTTCCATTCTTGTGCATATGATGAAATCCTATGTAGTTTTCAAAGCAATCTTTTGCTTCCCTTGAAGCAGGATGAATAAGAGACAAAGGAGACCTAACTGAGGTGGATACAGCAAGTTTCCAGAGAGAAGAAGCTTCTTTCTGGGCAAATGGGTAAAGCAGATCAGGATGTGCAGCTCTGTTCCACAGCTGTCTTGAGCACCCACAGGTACTCACCTATGTCAGTACTCGAAGCTCAGGAAACCATATTACTAATGATACTGGCGAATCTCCCAAAATATGAAATAAAAATTATTTCCTGTGCCTGTTCCCTTGCCTTCCTCTACCTACAAATCTTTCCCATCCTGAGCCAAACTCATTTCCCTTATTCAAAGATGGAAAAATAGTGGCTTTTGTTGCTAGCAAAGACAAACCACAATGGAAGCTGTAATTCACTTTTTTTTTCTCTAGTCTCAGTTTTATTAATTATTCTCCTAGCCAAGTAAAAATTTTAAAGAAAGCAAAAAAACTTTTATGAGAAAAGTTTAAAATAAAGTAAATCACAAGTAATTACTTCTATTATACGGTATCACTAAGGTTTCCAGCATCATTTCTATTGTGAAGAATGAAGTTATCTAAAATTTAGTAACTGCTTTTTGTAGAATATGCACTTTAGTAAAGTGAAGGTGAGTTTGATAGATGCAATTTAAGCTCCCTTATGTTGCATCTACCAAAACACTGTCAAGTGTATAAGCATAAATAAGACTGCTGTTACAAGTATAATTTTCCTAGTTACATCCCTTCACCTTATATTCCATTTCCTTTTTTTAACTATCCTGCTCTGTTCAAATGGTCAAGGGGTCATTAAGATAGTGGAATGGGGAAGAGGAAGAGGGTCTAGACAATGTTGATGGGAGAAAAACAGTTTTATGACCCCTTTAGGTCCCCGAAGTGTTTTCCATGTGAAAAGTTGATGTCTCTTGCTAATGATTTTATCCCAGACTCTGATCTAATTTTAGCAGTGCGAGAACAAAGCACATGCTGCTTTTATTCCTATTTGGTTACCCCATTCACTCTGACATCTGCAAGAAATGGATTATGAAATAATTTTCTTTGGCATAGTTTTTGAGAAGTATTTTTTCCCTTTTTTTAGTTTCGGAAGATTGGTCTTGGGTAACTTCTCTGAGACCATGTTCCCAGATGCAGCGGTTGATCTGACTGACATAAGGTGCTTCTATAGTGGCCCCAGTGCCCATTCTCACTGATCCTACCTGCAGGTACTTCTTAATGTACTAAATCACTCAAAGTAGGTAACCAAAAAATGCCTTCATTCATGCATCTGTTCAACAAACAGTTATTGATAAGGTGTAATAGTTGCAATATGAAAATGGTGATTCTGTGTTCAACTAATACTGAAGTAATGTGCTGAAATCTCTTAGCTCCCCCTAAAAGGGATAGGAGTGGATTAAAGTAGAAAGTAAGGGGGTGCACATTCACAGGCAGGCTCAATTTGGGGGGTGGGGGGCAGAGAATAAAAGTCTGTAAGTATTCATTCTTGTTCCACTAGGTAAAAGTCAAAAAAGCAACAAAGAATCAAGAATATTGGTTTTATTTGTACAGCTGGCTTATAGAATGAGTCAAGGAAAAGCACACCATTTTTATTTTGTGGGAGAAGCAAAAGCCTATATGTATATTAAATCTCATCTCTGCTGCTAATCATTATTTCTATTCCTCTAATCCCTACACAGCTAACCAAGATTCTCACAAACAAGATTCAAAGAAAGGCAACAATAGAGCAGCATTTTTAAGAAACTTGAGGAAAGAAAATAAAAGCTAAAGATTTTTATATCCAGCTAAGCTGAATTTCAGGTATCAGGGGTAGAGCAAAACAGTTTTAAAAGTGCAAGAGCTCCGGAAAGACTGCACCTATAAGCCTTTTACAAGAAATCTTTCAGAGAATGAACTTCAGCCAAGCAAGAAATAAAAGAAGAAACATCAGGAAAAAGGCAATAATAATGAACATTTAATATGTTGCATTAGAGAGTAACAAGAAAAACAAAGTTGGGAATATAGGTGGAGGAAGAGTATATAAATATATGTTCTGACAAAATAGAAAGAATGCATATAGAAAATATGTGGGAAAGTAGAAAGAGAAAAAATAAGGCAGAATATAAACACTGTTGTGTAAGTAAAAGAGTAATTCAAAGAATGCCATTAAAAAGTGACAAATTAGGTCATGAGATTAAATAAGAAAGAAAATAAAGAGAAAACCTTCATGTACTTGAGTTAAAGAGCAAAACCCCAAAAATAAGCAACTGATAAACTGGTGTTCATCAAAATTAAAACATTAGTTCTCTGAAAGATCCTGGTAGGAGAGTGAAAAGATATGCAAAGAGAGAAAATAAAGGACTTTTACCTACAATATATAGAGAACCCGCAAAACTTGACAATATGAAAACAAATTGCCCAGTTAAAAAACACAGGCAAAAGACCTGAACAGACACTTTATGAAAGGGGAAATGCAGATGACAGAGAAGCACATGAAAAGACGTCCAACATCATTAGTTAATAGGGAAATGAAATTAAAGCCAAGTACTGAGTAACTGAAACTCTGGTGGGGATCCAGAATTGTACAGCCGCTTTGGCAAATGGCCTGAAAGTTTCTTAAAAATTAAACAGAAAGAGACATAAACAAGTCTGTCTCTTGCTTCATCAGCATTTGGACAGAACCCACCCGGGGAACCCCCTTCTTCCAGCCTCCAAACAATCTTCAACCCCAACCTCCTCTCCAGCCACAAGTTCCGAGACCATCTTCTCCACTACCCACTGCCTCTGGGACCAGCCAACACCATTTTGAGTGATTAGCCCCTTATTGCTGACTAACCACGAATGCCCAGATTTGCTGAGGTCAGATCACCAAGGTGACCACAGCGAGCCTCTTGGTCCACCTGCATCTGCGGGCCTCCTACACCCACCTCTCTCGGTACTTCTACTTTCACAGTGATGATGTACCTCTGGAGGACGTAGACCACTTTTTCAGGAGGGCGCCCAGTGTCTCTGGAAGATGCAAAACCAGTGTGGTGTCTCAGTCCTTTGCCAGGACCTGCAGAAGCCGTCTCAAGAAGAATGGAACGAAACTCAGGACGCCACGGAAGCCGCCATGACCCGGGAGAAAGACTTGACCCAGCCCCTTTGGGATCTGTGTTCGCTGGGTTTTGCTGGTACAGACTCCCACCTGTGACTTCCTAGAGATCATCTTCCCAGATGAGCAGGTAAACCTCATCAAGAAGATGGGCGCCCACCCGACTAACCCCACTGGCTGGCCGACTCCCAGGCTGGGCGAGTAGCTCTTAGAAAGGCTCATCTCAAGCACCGCTGGAACCCTCCAGACCCCAGTGGCCTTTAAAGGACCACTCCGCATCCCACCGTTGTCAGCGCGCATACCTGAGCCTCTCTCTGCAGTCACTAGGCAGCTTTTTAACCACCCTGAAGCCCTCTCCCAAGCCTGGAACTAGTGGAACAAGTGTGGAAATAATAATGGGGGGAGTAAAAAAAAAGTAAATAAACGTATAGTTACCGCTTGACCTTGCAAACTATGTCTAGGTATCTACCCTATAGAAATGAAAACTTACATTCAGGGGGGGAAAACTGTATACAAACATTTATGGTGGCTCTATTCATTATCATCAGAAAGAACCCAAATTGTTCTTAAATAGTAAGTACATGTATTTTTAAAAATGTGGTATAACTAAATAATGGAATACAAGTCAATAAAAACAGAAATAAATGAATTCTTGATAAACACACACAAAAAAATGGATTAAACACAAATGCATGTGCCTAATTGAAAGAAGTCAATTTCAACAGGTTACGTACTATACGATTCCATTTATATGACATTCTGGGAAAAGCAACTGTAGGACAGAGTTAACTACAAGCAACACACTTAGTAGGATCAGTAGTGACCAGGCAGAGGGAAGGGATTGACTACAAGGAACAATGTAGTTGTGATTGTAGTTGTGATTATATGAATTTAAACGGTTGTCAAAACTCACAGAAATATATTCCAAAAAAGTGAATTTGGCCATAGGTAAATTACACATAATTTTTAATGAGGAAATCATCCAAGATTTAAGAAAGCCTGAAAATACATAACAATCAATCACAATGCGTAAACCTAGATTGGACACTGTTGCTGTTTTCTTTTTTAACAAATTAAGAATAGAAAACATTCTTGTGATAGTTTTGAAAATTTGAACATGAACTTTACACTAGATTTTCTTGGGTGTTTGAAGGGTATAAGTGGTTTCATTGTAAATCGTTCTCACAGTCAGGAGATGAATGATGATATACTTAGCTGTAAATTTCAAAATGCCAACCACTTACCTTCAAATGGTACAGAAAAAAAAAGGTATATGCATATATATATGGAAATATATTCATATGGTCATTTTATAGAACACCTAGGTAAATGTGAACAACTATTCATGTTACTATTTTTCCAAAGTTTCTGAATTTGAACAATTTTATAAAAAAAAAAATGCTGAGGAAAAAATATATCACTAAAAAATCAAAGGTGAGCTCATTCTGAAAATGTACAAAAGCTCAGCCATACACCAAAAAAAACAGCATTTCATAAATTTCTATTTTTGTTAATCTTTACCACCTACCTCTTTGAATTTGTGGTTATATTACAAAGCTAATCTGTTTTATATACTGACAGTAATATGTAGTAAAATAGAGTAAAAACATACTACCTAACTACTTTCTTTAGGAAAGTATTAGAAGGATACACTCCATCAACTGAGGGAAAAATACAAGCATTAGAAAGATATGGGTCCAGGAAACACTGATCTCCAAAACAGGTGAAAAAAGACCTCAGAATGATATAAGGTATAGAATTACACTAGTTGAAGCAAGTCAACAGCTCTGGGGAGAGAAGCCTCCATATAAATAAAACTGAGAGAATTCCAAATGTTTTTGAACATACTGAGAGATGATTTACATAACTGAAAAAGAATTGAGGCCGAATTAATGATAAATAGTAGAGAAGCAAAAGAAAATAAGATAATAATTCGTATACAGCAAAAAGTGTGCAACAATGAAAAAAATGACCATAGTTTACTGTATGGATCAGCTACAAAGTGTTTACAAAATCTCAATTAATCTAAATACTGAAAAATAACCTAAACAAAGTTATGAAACAATATTAAAAAGGTAGAAGCATGGAAAGTGTGCATGTGTCTGGTGAGAAGTGAGGGAGGTCAATGAAAGAGAGACAAATTTTCTATTCTCCCTAGTAAGTAATCAATAGGCGATGCCTAAAATGGAAGACATGAAAAACAAGCATTTTTAAGAGCTATGGAAGCTAATAACAAAAGAAACAGCTAAAAGAGCTGACATTTTTTAGGAGACTATATAACTCTTATAGAACCATTTGACTCTTTTGTACGTATGTACTTTTAATTAAAATAAAAACTAAATTTATAACATGTTTTTGAGAGTATGGTTTTCCTTAAGAAAAAAAAAACACCTAAGGAGATTGCAATGATGATTCTAATTCATCACCCTTCTCTGTATCCAGGAAGTCTCTCTCACTCACCACTTAGAATCTATTTTGCAGCACCTTGAATATAGGTTGGCCATATGACTTACTTTGACCAATGGAATGTTATCAGTTGCTACAAAAGCAGACTCTTGAAAAGCATTTGCATGATTGGGCTTGCCCTCTCTCTTAAGTCTCCGCCGTAGCAAAAGAGCATGCTCGGGCTAGCCTATACCAGTCTCCCCTGTCCTCTCAGCAAAGCCAGCCCAGATCAGTTAACAGCCAGTCGATCGCCAGAAATGTGAGCGAGCACAGCCAAAACCTGCCTAAACCAATTCTCCACAGACAGCTAAATCCATGTTTATTGTTTCAAGCCACCAAATTTGGGGATCATTTGTTATTGTTATTGCAATACTGTGAGTATTACTGTAGCAATAAATTACATACAGCATCCAAAGAATAATGCAGTAATGGTTTTCAACTTAAAAAGTCATGTAATGTAAGCACAATAATGAGATCTACTTCATCTGTAGCAAGGTGTGAATAAAAAAAAAAATACTTGATGCATTTGCATTGCCAAGTTTGGTCACATTCACTTCTAGGAATCCCCCTATCTCTCAAGCTGAGCTGACCTCTGTGGTTGGGTAGTTGAATGAAGACCCAAATGAAGCCAACAGTGAGAAAGGAAGAAATGATCCATGTAAATCTAGTCATTATATTCCATTAAATACCAATGATTTTGTGCTAATTGGGTGTTGTGTACGAAATTATGGACTTTCATTCAGCTTTTCATTTCATGATATGTTTGTGGTACCTATCTGTATTGTCGGCTCTTTTCTCAGCTAATTTATTGGGAGAAAAAAAAAGGCAGAGATTTCACAGCAATTTAGGCCTACTCTATTTGAGTAAATGCCTCTTTTTCCCCAACTCCATAACTTTAAAACAGTTCTAATTTTTCCCTCACTTGTGAAATGGGATTACCCATAGCACCTACACAGGTCATTTGTTGCAAAGGTTATGATTTGTATAAGGTGTTTTGTAAAGGGCTTTTCATTTACTAAACATTCAATTGATAGTTGCTGCTGTTACTGAATATTGTGGGTAAAGAACTCAAGCCAGGGTGATATAGGTCTAGTTTATTAATACTATCAATTATACAAGTCTGTAGGAGTAAAAATGAAGCTCATTGCTCTCAGGCGCCCATATTATAGTGCTACCAGCACTCTACGAAACATCCTGTCCCCTGGAACTGACAGCTAGAGATAATTAAAAGGAAGAGAACTATAACAATAACTAACAGTTATTGAGCTCATCTTCTCTGCCAGGTGCTCTTGCCAGGACTTACTTGAATTAAATCACTTAATTCTCACAAGAATCTTATGAAATAACAGGAAATTCTTTTTTAGTGAAATCTTCTTTTACAGATTAAGAAACAGAGGAAGATAGCTTAAGTAACTTGCCTAAAGTCACACTCATAGTAAGTGGCACAGCCTGGCTCAAAAGTCCGTGTCCTTACCAACACATTATCACCTCTTGTGTTGACAATGGTTTCAATTCTACCTTAAGTTCCTAGGCACAGAGAGACTGTGTAATGAGAATTTTCTCATTATTTCTCTGAAGAAGCCCATTGCCTCTCTTCTTCTGAATTTCCTAAAAGTCCCCTCAATTGGCCTCCTAGGTCCAGACCCAAAGCCTTTCCTGGGGTCCCCTGTAATACGGCTCTTGGGCTCCCTATGGATATCATCCATTTTCACTTTGCCATAGCTTGAAGCTACTTACCAGTTAATGATAGTGACTAGAAAGCTCCAAGCTAAATAGAAGTCACTATAACATAGTGATTAAGAATATAGATTTAGAGTCAGACAACCAGGATCAAATTCCAGGTTCTCCCATTCAGTGTGGCAAATGCTTAACCCTCTTGGCTTCAGTGTTCTTATTTGTAAAGTGGGGGTAATAAGAACATCTACCCACTAAGGCTGTTATAAATGTGTTTAATAATAATAATAAACATGTGGGGCTTACCATCAGCCTGGAAGTGCTCCATAAAGACTGTTATTCTCTTCATTACAATTCTTATCTCCTCTCAGGTTCTTGCTATAATCATCTTTCTCTTCTCTCTACCCTTATTTGAACTGTCTCCCATTCCATTACTTTTAATATAATAAATTGCCTCAAAGTAACCCTTTTCAAAATTAAATAGAATTCAAATAATTTAAAATTAGTTACGTAGTTCCTAGTGATAGAAAACATTATGAGTTGGGCAATGAGATATGTAAATTTTTATCTATACTCCAATTGTTCTAATTAGGCTCTTGCAGATGAGAGAATGAGATTTGGGTAATGTGCTATTACAAGGATACATTTTTTTTGGAGGATGAAAGATAAAGAAGGTTGGAAACCCAAGAACTCAGTCTTACCTTGCCATATAGAAACAGGAACTGGATGCCCAACAACTGCAGAGACCTCAGCTACAAAAGGTCGACTCTCTCTGCCACTGACCAGACTCAGTTACTCTCTCCATCTCTTCTTTCTGTGTGTCTCCTCTCTTCTCATACAATTTTCAGCAGCATCTTTATCTTCTACCCTATGTCTTTTATTTACCTATGCTTCTGCTCACGCATGGTTTCTGCCGTCCTACAATCTCAGCTTATACATGGCCATCATAGTCTGACCATTTCCACTGATTCTAGCTTTAATTCTTACTGCTAATTGCTGACAGAGAGATGCTGACTGATGCAGATCCCCTTTTCATACCAGAACATGCCAATCATTGGTCAGTAACCAGCTTACGTATTGACCGCCTTGATAAGTTTCTCACTTTTGGTCCAATGAGCGGGGGTTGCAATAAGTGGAGTCATATGGTACAAATAATTCAGCCTACTTCTATCCCTTCTGCAAGATTCCTGATGTAGCAATTCTATCATAGACCCCTGTGAGAACGACAAGGTACTATGCCCCAAGGACTTACGATCTTAAAATCATAGGGATGGCCAAAGCTATAGTGGTACAGTTCACTACAGAATAAAAATCCTTTCTAACCCTATTATTGAGATTATTTCTTAATGAACAAAATATTTGTGTTTTGTATCAGTGAGAAAGACATATGCACCCACTCTTTCTGATAAATTTCCTGACTCATACTGATAACGATACCATCATATTTGCATAGTATTTTCTAATTATCAAAATTAGGTTCAGCTACATATGAAAGGTAACCCAAATTAACAATGGTTTAAACACAAAAGGCTTTATTCTGTCACATAAAGGAAGTACGGCAGGCCCGCAGTCCAAGGATGATTTCATGGTTCCACAAATTCACTAATACCTTACCTTCTATAGTCTTTTATTCTAATACCCCTAGAATGAGAAGCCTCGACCTCACCATGCAAAATGGCAACTAGAGTGTCAGTCATTATATGTATATTCTAGGAAGCAGGACAGAAGAAAGAAAAAGAAGAGCGTGTATCCTTCCTTTCAAAGACTATAATACAATACTACCTCTTACATCTCATTTGCCAGAAGCCTTATCGCATGGCTTCACAAGGCTGTGAGGGACATGGAGAAATGTAATCCTTTAGCAGAGTGAATAGATCCTCAAAATGAATTTTAGGTTTTTATAATTGAGATGGAGAGAAAAAATGAATGTGCAGGAGATAATCAGTGGTCTTTGTTATGCTCTACACTTTGGGATATTTAACTCCATCCGTGCATACTCCTTCTCGACGAAAAGAACACACTCGTTCACTGGAGATGACCTACAGTCTCCCTCGATTACTGGACCAGGCTCAAAGTCCTGGATGATGCATAGTTCTCTCTGGCAGGTCAAGATGTTGCACCCCATGGTCTGGTAACCTATAAACAACCATCAAATCCTGCCTCCAACACACTTGAAACACTCTGGCAGAAAAGGAACAGGACAACTGTAGTTAAACATCCCATTTTGAAATGGAAAGAATGGCAAACACGCCACATTCATTCGTCCAAGCAATTATAAAATCCTGCTGGACAGAACTGAAAATGTACCCAGCCCGGGCAGTGAAATATATTCCTTGGCTGGCCCCTCTAGAAGCTTCTGGTTCTGCTTTCTGGGAACACATTCTCATCTATTTTCTGTGTCTCTTGCCTCTTTCTCCTGAGAGATTTACCCATGTCCACTATCACCTACCGACGTATTGAAGTAAGTCCTAGAGTAGGGGTCCCCAACCCCTGGGCCACAGGTCCATGGCCTGTTAGGAACCAGGTCGCACAGCAAGAGGTGAGCAATGGGCCAATGAGCGAAGCTTCATCTGTATTTGCAGCCGCTCCCCAGCACTAGCATCACCGCCTCAGCTCCACCTCAGATCATCAGGTATTAGAGTCTCATAGGAGCAACGGTCCCCGGTGCCAAAAAGTTTGGGGACTACAGACCTAAAGGATATGACGTTCTTGGGGCCCTGCACAGCTTTTGCATCTTACTTCCAACTGAGACCCGAGGTTCGCTTAAGGTGTTTGCCACAGGGTGCCGTAGACCAAGTTTGGGGTCTCTGCCAATATTAGCCTCATAAATATTAGTAGGCCTCTGATATCTTTGTTCCTAATAGTTACACACAGCAAAAAAAAAAAAAATCTTGTCCACACAGCAGCTCCTTGAATAACGTCGTTTCTTTATAATGTTGATGAGGAAAAAAAAAAAATCTATTCCATCTGTGAGGCATTTGCACTTTCTCCCCATGTCTGCCTGGGTTTTCTCCAGGGGCTCTGCTTTCTTCCCACGTCCCAGGAACATGCACGTGAGGGAAATCAGTGTGTCTCCATTGCCCAGTAGGACTGTGTGCGTGTGGGTGTGAGTGGCCCTGTGATGGAAGGGTGTCCTGTCCAGGATGGGTTCCTGCCTGGTGCCATGAGCTGCCTGTCACCCATGACCCTGAACTAGAATAGAGAGTGAGAAAAGAATTATCTTACTTGTTTTTATTCATCTTTCTTAAATGTATATATAGTTCATATTTATTTCAATGTTTAATGTTGGAAGTATTTTGGGTCTTTATTTAGAAGTTTGGTGATATTTTTGTGACCAGAAACATGCCCTGGGAATTTAACTCTTGTTTATATCAATTAGCCTATGGTAAAATCGGTTTCCTTATAAGTTTCCCTTACAAGTCATAGTTTCCAAGAACCTATCGACAACACCAAGCGAGGACTTACTGTACTTAGTTCTTCAGCCTGGCAACTCTCATCTTTTATTTACTGTCATCACGTTCTCTCTCAAATGAGTGGGGACCACTTGGACACCATTTAAAAAATTAAGCTTGCATAGAAAAATGAGAACCTTAAACTGCTATTTTCTGTCAATCCCGTTCTCACTGTCTGTGGAAAACTGATGCTATAAGGTTTGCAGGGACAGTAGTATCACCTACTAATAGTTCCACATTGTATCCAGGACTTAAATTGTTTCAATTTGGGCCTAGAAGAAGGGGGTTTTCTGGGACCTTCAATGCCTCAGATGACAGGACTCAGAGGCGATTTATGCTACAGGTGCTCACAGAGAGAAACTCTCCAAGAGAGATTTTTCCTTCTCTCTCTGCTTGAAGTCTGGTCTGTGCTGAGATTCACTCCTGCAGGACTTGACTGAAAATGGCAGTAGGTACCTAACACACACCAACACCTCCCTTACCATGTCTCCTGGGTCCCCGGTACTCTAGCTCCAATTCACAGGCAGTTGTCTTCCAAAGCACAGAGATGATGATGTAATCAAATATTTTCCTATCATGCCATACGAGTCATTCATTGTTCACCCTGCAAAACTGAGTCCGCACTACCTAATTGGCTTCTTCCCACTATTCATCTCAAGTAAAAAAGTTCTTCAGGCAAATATGCTAGAGGTCCCGCTGGAGCAAAAGGCAAGCATACTTACTGTCCAGTATATGAAATACATCTCTCTCCAAAGCAAAAGGCAGGCATTCTTACTGCCCATTATAAAATATTTGGTTCCTTAACTTTAGGATTCATCTCCTGCATCATCTGATCCTCTTCCTGTCACCCTATAGAAATTGCAGTTCAAGGAACCAAAACAAAAGCTGATGCTCTGGCTACTACTGTTGCTATGAATAATTAAGCCTCCTCTTTCTGACCCAGGAGTCACATGTCTCCAATGGCATCCATGAAACTGTGACAGGCTATTGGTTAGCAATTAGTAGGTAAAATCACAGACCCTTGCAATTAGTAGGTAAAATCACAGACCCTTCGCAGTTCTTGACAGATAAAACAGTAAATATTAGTTTTGTTTCCAGGGTGAAAAGGATGATCAAGGAGACCATCAGAGTCACCTAAAATCACACAAGAACTGAGTCCACTTATCACTCCTCATCCAGCATAGAGTGCTCCACCAACAGATGCTCCTGGGGAACCAGAGATGATCTTAGTGAAAGTTGCAGGAAGTGGCTACTTGTTTTAGGAGTAGGACAAGGACTAGGATAGTACCAGGGTGTCTCCCACGGTGCAAAATTTAAGGAGGCGCTCCTTGTAGGTGCCAAGCCTGCACTTGCATGAGCCTGAGAGTGAGTGCCTCCTTAAATATTATGCCTTGAGACATTATGCTAAGTGAAATAGGTCAGTCACAGAAGGACAAATACCACATGTTTCCATTGATGTGAGGGATTTAAAATAGTCATCTCATAGAAATGAAGAGTTGCTATGCCACAGGTACAAAGTTTCAGTTGCGTAAGACAGGTAAGTTCTTGTGATCTGCTTTACAATTGGGCTTAGAGTAACAGTACTCCATTGTACACTTAAATTTTAAGTTAAGAGGAGAGATATATTAAGAGTATATATGTACAATGCTAATAATTTTTCAGTTCTCAAAAACTCAAAGATCACTTTTTTTTCCGTATGAAACGGAAAATAACGTTATTCTATTTTGATAAATGGTTCAGACTTTCCCCTGCCACAGGCAAGTAGGAGCTGAGAAATCTTGATTTTCAATGATAAAAAGTTTATGGCTCATTTAATTATACCTCTTTTTATAACAGATTTCCTTTCTAACTTTCCTAGTATTTTCAATATTTGGGAATGTAAGCAATTGATATTTATTGTATATTGGCTGACAATTCATTTTTCTGCCATGTATATTTAGAGAAAGTTGAAGTTATTTAAACTATGTGTTTTCATATACCAAAGTATGATTTCAAAACTTTTTTTTTTTTTTTCAAAATTAACTCCCTTATATACCAAAATTTGTATCTGTCATTTTCCCAACAAGTTGATGGTGGTGTATATCAGTTTTATTTTTGAAAAATATATAACTTTCATTAAAATTTTTATTTAGTTTTCAGAATTAGAAATATACTGAGGAGGAGGGAAAAAAACATATATATGTTATGGCCCAGGGGCCTCGCTTGCCTCCCCTTAATTCTTGCTTAGAAGTCTCCAAATCCAGAACCTTTTTTTCGTGACTTCAGATCTATTTCCTTTTCCTCCACAGATGCCCTGACTCCTTCTGATCCCACCATACTTGCCCTCAAAACCTAGACTCTGAAACAGATCTGAAATATATTCACGCCAGCATCAAATAACTGGTAACGGCTTAACACTATCCTCCCAGGACTATAGGAATTTTAAAAGTAAGCTTTCACCAAAGGAATAAACACTAAAAGTAGACTCTCAAGTATTCTGACTAGAATTTTACCCTTTCTGTGGGAGAATGGAGAGAGGATTTCTGTTTGGGAGGAGTTCGGATAAAATACCTTTATGACATAAAAAAAAAAAAATTAGAACACTCCGTATTGCCAATTACCTACCACACTTACCCCTAAAACCTATCGTCCAGTATATGGGTTATTAATGAAAAATAGGAATTTTTTGAGAAATTTTGTCTTTTAGTTAATTCCAGAAGCAGAAATGACCTTATTTGTCTCTCTAAAAATGGAGGCAAATGAAGATCGGAAAGACACTTCTATTCAATTCACAGTTATTCTCACTTTGGTAAAGATGCAGGATGAGCAGAAAGACATCTCCATCGGCCAGATGATGCAAGCAAGAAGTCAAGTAAAGACAAACCCCAGATTCTCTGTCTGCCCAGAGGCCGCTGGCATCTCCATCCAAGTGCTGAACAAAGGAGCCTTTGTATGTACACTCATGATGGATCCCTTTGAAGCTCTGGCATCCTGGTTGGCAACTTTTCATATCTGCTCATCTTAGAGCAAGGGAGATTGGAAAACAAGAGAGGGGCAGACCAAGAAAAGTAGGCAACACTTGACTGGCTCCAAGCCCACTGGGTAAACATGCTAGCTCCCTTCCCACACAGATAGCTTTTCAAATTGAAAAGGGAGTGTTTGAAATAAAGATGAGGAAATGACTCTCAGCTGTCCACACACAATGAAACAATGACCGACCGCTAGCAGGAGTTAGAGCCTTCCATCCAAGGTAGACCAGGCAGGATTTCTCCCCCAGCTCCAGAAGTATATGTTCCCCTTCAAGAATGTTTACAAGGCTGGTATCTCCAGCCTGCTGGGGAATGAGGACATTTTAACAAGATCCATAGTCTCTACTTTCTACAAAAAATACAGTCACAAAATTTCCTTCAGGACAAGAGCAGCTTTGCTTTTCTGAATGCTTTTCTTAATCTAATTATACTGATGAGGCTGTGTAGCCTTTTGTTTTGAGTTTAGAATTATGGGTTTGAAAGGCTGGGGTCCAATTTTAGTTTCATACCTAACTTCTTGTGTGGCCATTCAAAAGCAATTATTTTCTGTCTTATTTTTCTAAACTTAATATTAAAGAGATGATGGTGATGGTGGTAGGGAGGAGGCATGAAGGGTATATATCCAGTTTTAAATATTTTCAACTGATTTCAAGACAATAGAGTATTTATCAAGCCTCTACTCTCAATTTACCAATGGACTAACAGAAAGAAGAAAAAATGTAAAAGAAAAAGAATCTAGGGACTCTGCATTTAATAACCTTATAAAATAAATGACATGACAAAACTTAAGTACTTACATATTCTCAAGAATTAGCAAGGTAGCATCCAGTAAAATACAAAATTGGTTAACATTAACTATAAATACTGTAAGAATTTGAAAAGATATCTTATTAGCAGGGTTATTTGGGTTAGGCTTTATAAAATCGAATAGCCTTTAGGTTAACCACAAGAAAAAAAATAATATATTGACTTATTAAGAAGATAGATAGTTTTTTTAAAAAAGTAATACCATCTTCTAGGTATAAAATAAGCTCCAAATAGCTTTATCATGGTTAACATCAAGGTTAACCAAATAATGATCTGATTCTCCTTAATAATTCAGACTTATTAAGTTAAAAGCAAATACTATGAAGAGATAATTTGCTGAATTCCTAGGGAAATCATAGCAAGATAACCACATAAGTGACTTTTAGGATATTGAGCCATTGCATCTGGTCCCCAGACTCCCAACTTCACCCAAAAGTATTTTTTTATCTACTGTTTCTTCATATATCTGTCTTCTGTGCCAAATAGCCGCCTTGTTTAAGAGGTATTGACCACTTACATGTTCATATTTCATCCAGTAACAAAGGTCATCAAAAGTATCTTTGTATGAAAGATGTAGGAAAACATATCATCTCCCATCTTCTTGTAACTTTGCTAGAAACCAACACAAAGCCTCACTTTCTGTGGATTTGTTCCTCATGAGTTCTCTACTTCTAAAATTGTTAGGCATTCACCATATTTGCAGCGCTCCCATTCATGTTATCTGTGTCACTCATGTTCTCATTTTCACCATATTACACACACACACACACACACACACACACACACACACGAGTATTTACTTGCCACAAACAAGTTTAGTATATCTTAGGAGAGCGTCTAGTGAAAATCAAACAGAATTTAAAGGAAGCACAAAGCATATTCAACTTTATTGTTGAATTTATTGTCTCAAGATCTCTTTTTATTGATACTATTCCAATTTCTTCTGTATCTGTGGTATGTGAACCAGGACTTATTTTTAAGACTAGATAAGGCAAAACACAAGCCTAAAATAATATGGCCTGCATTTATTTACACTCACAGATCTCCTAATGATTACATATCTTAAAAGATACTCTACTATATGCCCCCAGAGATGCAGCTATAAAAAAAGAAAAAGAGAAAGACCTCATAAAACAGAATATATAAGTTCCATATGCAAATTGGATTTTATTTTATGTATATGAGAAGTCAAATTCAAGACCAGAACTATCTAACACAGTGATCAACTTGCAGCTAATTAATTCTATAGAGATACCTGTAATATCAGTAAGGAAACTTGCCAACTCCTATCTGACATCTATCATGACAATGCCTTCCCCCAATGCTGAAGATTGTAAACCAACTTCTCAGTATAAAAACTAACATGCGTTTGGAGTCATGAGCAATTTTTAATGGAGAGAGCAATAAAGAATGTTTTCTAATTTAAAGTCAATGTGCTGATTCCAACCAAGGTCAAGTAATAGGAACCAGATTTACCCTCCCCATAAAAACAACTAAAAAAAATGGACAAAATATATAAAACAATGATTTTCAGACATTGAACATCAGGCAGCATAGGACAGTGACCGAAGACATGAGAAACAAAGAAAACGATCTCTGTGGTTGCCCCAGCTTACTTCCGGTGAGAGGTCATAGACCAAAGCTCAGAGAGTCAGAACCCAGGTAAAGCCTGGGAGTCTCCGAGCTGAGAAAACAGGACTAGGAGTCTGGGGAGGCCAGGAATCCACAGGCAGATTCCCAAAAGAAGAGAGCTGCAGAGAGG
>NW_006436282.1:11899470-11904106 GCF_000325575.1 Pteropus alecto | reverse complement strand
GGAGGGGAAAGGAAGGGAGAAGAGAGGGGAGAGGGAGGAAAGAAGGGAGCGAGGGAGAGAGAGAGAGAAGGAGGGAGGGAAAAAGGGGGAGAGAGGGGGAGATAACAAACTCAAGAGATCCGCAGAGGGCTCCTTTTCAGCCTTCAGATGAATTTTGATTAAAAGAAATTACCCAAGCCTGGATAGAAAACTACCTAAGGAATAATGATCAGAGCTCGTATAGGACACGAATAGATTGTGTTTCCCCCAAAGTGGAAAAACAGTAATTCATGAGACATCAGATCGAACATTCAAAAGAGTATTATCTCAACAGTGGGGAAATTTTGTCCTAAACCAAAGGCTATTCTAAACTCACCTAAGAGAATTTAAGATCTACATGGTTGAAATAATTTATTTCCACCTTTGGGGATCATTGTCTTTCCATATGATCCCTCAATAAATATTTGTTAAATGACTGTAAAGTTGAATAGAGATGTTGATTTTGTCCAGATTTCAGCATCAAACTCCCCAGAGCAAAGATGAATGTAGATGAGAATATCACAAAAATAAAACAAGGCATATCATTCAATTTTCGCTTTCTCTTCTACCAGGATTGTTCTTTCATTTAGCAGCAGATGAATCCCACTCTGGTTGAAGTTAGAAAATTTAATGTTCTCAGAAGTTCAATTTAGGGAACTTGTGATGTCAACACTGGAAACTGTTTATTTCCGCATCGTGAAGAGCTGATCATTCAGCAGCGTTCCTGCATCATTGTTATGCAATTACCTGCATAATCATTCAGGCCTGTGCTTGTCCCAGACACCATGCTTCTAGTCTCTCCACCCAGTGACATTTGCTCCCAGCTCAATTTCACTGTTAACAAAATTGTGAATTTGATAAACTGAGTAATGTAGCTGTTGAAATTGTCAGGTAATCTTCCGAAGTTGCTCTCATTAACCTTTTGCTAAAAAGAGATTTTTTTTTTTTTTTCTTTTTTGAAAGAGAGGATCCCATAGTCTTACTTGGAAAACCACCAAAAAAATAATAAAACAACTTGTGATTTGTCACAGGATTTCCACAGCTGTTGTGATAAAAATCTTATGTTCCTCAGAAAAAAACCTGATGACACAACACTGAGTTGGTAATACTTGCCATATCAAACAAGCATGGGAGAACACAAGGTGCTGCGATGACATAGCTGGTGTCCTTTGATTTCTGAACCCAGCCGCCTTGGCCGCAGAGCGTCTGTTGCCTCACCAGTGGTAGATTCTATTTTGAGAGGTTGCCTGGGAGGCAGTCGCCTGCAAGATTTCAGGGCCTGCCTGGATAACATCTGAGTCCAGATGCGCCTCTTCTCTGCCCTCTCACTGCTGGTAATTGTTTACCCCTCTCTGAGGGTCTACACA
Source organism: Pteropus alecto (assembly GCF_000325575.1). Classification (NCBI taxonomy): domain Eukaryota; kingdom Metazoa; phylum Chordata; class Mammalia; order Chiroptera; family Pteropodidae; genus Pteropus; species Pteropus alecto. The sequence continues at coordinate 11,902,721 of NW_006436282.1, read as the reverse complement.
GATGAGAACAAGCCTTGAATATGAAACCATATTCTCTTTTGTTGACATTGAAACACCCGATGAAATGTCAACAGGTGGCTCTATTATCATTGTCCTGTGTGGAAAACCACATTTTTGTAGGTCCTTCCTGGATTTAGCCACAAACCAGAGAAAGTCATAAAGTTCAAATAGAAGTCATACAGGGGGAAAAGAAAACAGATACTATCCCTCTCTAGCTTTAATTCACTGCAGGCTTTATTGAGTGCCCGTAACCTTGGGAGGCAACTGAGAGAGGGTCCCTATCCAACATGTTCTGAAATGTTATGCTCACCTAGGCACTGGTTCATAATGCTGAAAAAACGTTTTCCTTTTTCTATGTGATGCAACTAGCACTCTCTCTTGAAAAAGGAGAGGCTCAGTTAATCCATATCTAGATAAAAATTCACTTCAAACGCACAGGATAAAAAAAAAAAAAGTAAGATCAATTAGTCAAGCCCAGAGTTCAGAATAAAATGCAAACTTGATTTTTCTTCCATAGATTTCTTAAAATGTAATTTTTTAAATATCCTGGAGATTCTTTAGAGCTTAGTGTCTTTTATGATAAACTTTTACCCAAAGTGCAGCTTTTTATTGTTTCATTTTTTCTTTCTCTTCTATTAAATTGTAGTAACATTAAATGGAAACTTATTATTTTTAAAAAGCATTATAGTATGATCACTTTTTATTTCTATTTATTTACTCACCCAACTATATATATATATGTTTACACACACACTTACATATAAATATATTTATGCATACATAAAAACAGAGAAAAATGTCTGGAATGATTTTCATCTAACATTATGGATGGTCATTTCGAGGTGTTAGGATTTGGGTGATTTTTTAAAAAAATGTCTTTAAGCTATTCAATGTTTCTTGAAAGGGTTTTGAGTTTTGTTTAGTTTTGTTCTTTAGGACGATTTTTATTTATTTATTATTATCTCCCTGTTTTCAGATTTCTATTAAAAATGCAGCTGTTTCATTTTAAAAAGAAAGGTAAAAAAAGTAAATTTTAAAAAATCCTTGTAAAGATGTCAAAATATTTAGGGACTTTTTAGAAATGTCTCCAAATCACTAGCTGAGGTCTGCAACATTGAGTGCAATATTGAGCAGCCACTCTCTTCAGGTGACCATCATTGCTGGCACACATTACTAGTCTCAAGGGATGGGGGTGGGGCGGGGGGGCAGGTGGCTTTCAGGCACAACGAACTTCAAGTGACTTTTTTTACACGTAGCCTAGATCATGCCCCAAGGTTTTATTCCCTAAAGTCCTCTCCATAAATGGGAACATAGGCTTTGTACACCACCTACTTATTAATTCCTACCCATCAAATGACAATTTAACATCCTAACTGAACGCTGAATTAATGTCACAAAAGACTGAGTGGCTGTGTCAAGCCCATTGCTATGGCACCCAGGAGACAGAGTTTTGAGGTTGTCAGTGGTAATAGATATTGTGACGAATAGGCAGAAAGGACTTTAGTACTACACTGAGATTTTTGAGACAAGCAAAAGAAAAAGCAGCGAATATCTAGACAAGACTGGGAGCAGGGTAAAGAAACCCTGAGAGAAGGGTATAGAAAAACAGATGCCATTATTATGGAATGAAAGGGCTTTTTTTCTGGAAGGTATTCTATGACCATCCCAAATGAAGCTTGTAAGAATCAAGAAACTTAGAGAGTGTATGCAAGCTTAAAGCATGACAAAGTAGAGTAATCATGGGATTGAGGATCCTTAAATTTAGAACCATATTTTGTTAATTCTGAAGATATTTTATTTTGAGAAGGGTTCCAGAATCCAGAGAATAATAACTAGGAAAATAATAAAAGATGTGGTAAGAAGTGATGCAGAAAAAATATTAGTGCATATTTTATTCATCAGATTACACTATAAAGATTTTCAAGAAGAAACAAACACATTCCTTGATTCAATACTCATAGGACCAGGTCTTAAATCATGGAAACATGAATTATCATTTAATTAAAGACCCAAAGTCTTTATAGAGAAAAAGCAGAAAACAGGAGATAAACCTAGAGAGAGAAATCAGGTCAGATATTGCACTCCAAATATGACTCTACTTTCAAGGACCAAAATTAAAAAATAGAATAAAATGATATGTTATTTACTCCTCAAAACATCCCTTTAAGTTCTACAAAAGAGTGCCTAATGTATTAATGGACTTTTACTGTCAGAACAAACGACTGTGGAACGCTCAGTCTATACCCTATGTGAGTATCCATGACATGCAGGGTGATACACGCACAGAGTAAACAATGCTGGGTACCTGTCTACCTGGAGCCAGCTCCAAGAAAATTACCCACAGCCATGAAGCAATCTCTTGCAGTTGCCCAACCTGTTTAAAAGTGGTTGTAATTAGTGGGGATACAATTATGATCTTACAGTAAGTCTTACTGAGGGTATGTCCCTCTGAATTTCCAACCCAAGTGTGAATTTTGAAGTATGTGGAACTTTGTCTCTTTTATCTGCTCTCATCTCCAGATAATTGAGACTTCGTTATATTTAGAAAAGCTGACTCCCTTTGTCCCTTGTAAATTCCAGGAACTCTAATTCGGGATCAAATCTCTAAGGAAAAGTCTGTCCATCTATAAAGTCAGTTTTGTGTAAGTCTCCGATAAAAAGAGTCTAATTGGCTCCATTTCTTTTTGAACATTCTGTTTATCCATCTAATTATCCTGGGAAAACTGACATGTTTATCAAATTAAACTAAACAATTACACAGTAGAACAGACCAAAAAAAAAAAAAAACACAGAGTTTTCAGGAAGAGCCACAGCTCTGTTGGCCATTGGTATGTGTAGAGTTTGTCTTATTTAAGAGTATCATACTCAGGGGTTCAAGTTTTGAAAAGAGATAATTGAATTCTCATAAAGGAAAGGGTACATTGTTAAACACAGCTATTAAAACAGAATTTGTTTTATGAATCATGTGATCATAACAGGTTAGTGTAAATCACCATAATTAAAATTCATGTATGTAACATTTATGAGCTTGTTTTAATCTGACTTCTTTAATACAATCAAATAAATTATCTTTCAGATAGTCGAGTTCCAGACCTGTTGCAGGATAGCGCCCTCTGCTGATCACACTGAAGCACTATGTTATGAGAAAAATACATGGAAAGGAAGGACAGAAAGAAGGAAAAGAAAGGGAGGGAAATTAAGGAGAAAAGGGTAGGGGGAGAAATAATAGGGAGAAGAAAGGGAAGGGAAGG
>NW_006436282.1:11874726-11898391 GCF_000325575.1 Pteropus alecto | reverse complement strand
AAGGGAAGGGAAGGGAAGGGAAGGGAAGGGAAAAGTGGAGGAGAGGGAGAAGAAGGAAAGAAGGCCGGCAGGCAGGATGGAAGGAAGGTTGGAATATATAATCTTTAACTGAGGATTTAGCATACATTAGAAACAGAGTAATACCTATGTTTGGTGTCAGATGGGTACTACACTTATTGGGGTGATCACTTCATTAGTTATATAAAGGTCTGATCACTATGTTGTACACCTGAAACTCATATAATATTGTATGGCAACTGTAATTTAAAAATTTTTTTAATTAATGAATAGGGTATGTTTTCCCCATAGTTATGATTGTTTAGTAAATAGAGACTGTTTAGTAAATAACATTAAATAATGTTATTGTTACTGAAACTATTCTGAGATTATCGTCTGGTAATATTAATTTGGAAGATTTTCAAATTCATGAGTTAGTGAAATGCCAACTATATTAGTTATTATTAATATTAATATTATTCCCCTCCCCAATGTCACCCCTGAGGCCTAGATTCTCACATTTTAATGGGCATCAAGAGCCTCTTAGGAGCATGTTTAAAATACAGCTAACCAGAGCTCCACCTTAAGGATTCTGACTCACTACTGCTGAGGACTTAGGGATCTGCATTTTAATATTTACCTCATAGAACAATTTTAAGGTATTTTATTTTGCTCAATTAGGAACACAAGGGCCACTGTGAACTTGGTCTGTCATTCCAGATACCACAACCCTAATCTCAGTGCTCTGGGAAGTTTTACCTAACCCTAGTGTCTGTATATCAACACCGTCACCATTGTTGCTATCATTTACTGAATATTTCCTACATTCCAGGCACTATATTTTCATTTTCCTTAGACAATTATGGCTTGAAAAATTCTTCTTTCTCTTTAATATCGAGTTCTGTCTAAAAAGAACCTGGACCATGCCTATCACATAATTGACCCTCAAACAACATTATTTTTGCTTTCTTTTCCATGTCCCTTGACATTTTAGATTGAAGTGGTTGCTTTATTACATCAGGGCCCTTGTTAATCTTGGAGAATTCCTAGTTGCTTTCTGTAGTTGCTCAAAGTTCAAGTTCTATGGAACAGAGACCTCATTAACTGATTTCTAAAGAGGCTTTTAATTTCCTTCCAAATGCTCTGAAAGATGCCTGCTCCCAGTCATTTTCTGAAATACACGTATTTGTGTTTCGTTCTACTTTGCCCTGTCTGGCACACGGCCGTGTTTTAGGTCAGTCACCTCTGTGATCTTTGTGTGGAGACAAGGGAGTCAGCAGAGAGGCTGGTGCAATTGAGTCTCAGTTAAAATCGATCCCTTTATTTATTTCACATAAACACAGAACCTGGTGATTTCTCAATAGCACCATTAAGCAGACACTGGCAGGTCACAGGTTTTACCGTATATTTCACACCCACTTTATATAATGCTACTAGCACAGGCAGGGTCATCTCTAGCAAATAAAACCGGCACAATTTAACAAAAAAGGAAAAAGCAGTTGGCTAGTGGAATGAACAAGAGCTAGATGTTACCAAACTGAGTCCATGAGGACTCATTTACGTACAAGTTGCATAAATTCAACTCAAGTTGGTTTAAGGGGGAAAAGAATATTCACTGGCTTATATGACACAGAAGTCCAGGAGCTTCCCATCTTCAGAAAGCTCACTTAATCCCTCTCTTTGGTTTGCTTTCCTCTGCGTTAGCTTTATTCTCAGACAGGCTCTCTGTCTGCGTGGTGTTGGAGGTGGCCCCTAACCATCTCAGAAGGAGAGATGGAACTCTTTGCTGTGGTTTTGGTAAAAGACATTGGTTGGGTCACTGGCCATCCCTGAGGCAATCACTATGAATGGTGAAGGAGAACAAACTACCCAGACCAGGCTCCCTCGAAGAAGGGAGCAGAAGCTCTGGCTCCCTCGAAGAAGGGAGCAGAAGCACAGTGATCGCAAATGGGACAAGAAACGGGCAGGAAAAGACAAATGCTTAGTGGTTAGATACACCCTCTTGAAAACTTATGGAAGACAGCTCTTTAAAAATAAAGGGGGGAAAAGATTCATAACTCCGTGACTGTGGCATCTGAAAGTGACTGTAACTTGACATGGTCGGAAAGCCCGCAAAAATGCTGCTCTGAATAACTGCAAATCTCACAAGAGGAGGCAGCTAGAGAATCCAGTGTGGACACACGGAAATGGTAACAAAAACAAACATAAAAGCACAGTAAGAAGGCTCAATTTCAAGATGCAAAATGTCTATATAGTTTTATGGTTGATAAAATAGGCTTATTACTGATATCTGAAGCAAAAAGGTGGTCAAAAATACTAGGCATACTTCTAAAGACAAATGTGTTTTTGAAGAACATAAAGAACTCCTGAACTGCTATTTAGCCTGTTTTCTCTTCAAGTTTTAGCAGAGATGGCTGGTTACCCAAAAGCTGTTCATATTTTAAGTAATAGAAACCGGTTCTCACTGGGGTTCACATATTTTAAGTAATAGAAACCGGTTCTCACTGGGGTTGCAATGTATCCAGTCAAAGATTTATTTTTAGCCTCCTTTACAGCTAAGTGTGGTCATTTGACAAAGTTGTAGTGAACATAGATAAGCAGGTTGTTTAGAGAAAGCTAGCTCAGCAGTGTGTTGCCTTGCCCCTGCTACTTCCAGCTACCTGGAACATGGAGGTGATGGCTGGAGCTACAGCAGCATGTTAGCCCTTGAGGCTAAAAATGAAACATTAGAATGAGAGAGCAGAAAAAGAGAAGAAGCTGGAGTCCTACTCACTAAGAACTACTTTTACCTCTGTTTTGTGGAGGGCACTGAGATTTTGTGTTTTCTGTTGTTTACAGCCAATTTTGACAAGTAAAATGATCTGCTGACTGAAAAACTTTGAATCAGCTTTGGTCAGTCAAGATTAGGAGAGAGAGTCATTTGTTCACTACATCAAAAAAAATGTTTTGTAGCAAAAACTAGCTAGGCCCTAGGGGATGCAGCCCCTCTGTCTAGAGAGACTTAAACAGTTACCTTTTGACTCCAAATTAATTAACTATCACAGCAGGAAAAGCCCAGTTAGGGTAACTAAGAGTTTGAAAATGGGATAGGATGATGATTTAAGAATTATAAAGTATAGAGAGATACAGAAAAGTTAGATGTGGAGAATTCATTCTAGTTTTTTCTAAAAGGAGAGATAATTTAGAAATGATAGCTTTGTATGGCAGAGTTCCAAAACAGACTATTTAAAAGTGGTTTCTGAACAATGGACAGGGAAGAAGTGATAACTTACATGCATCACAGATCTACTAAAAACTAGTTATAGAGAATTATCTTTATTTTTCTCTTTGATAAAAAAAAAAAATTCATTCCATGGATTTTTCAGCAAGGGTTTGGTTAAGATATTTCATCATATTCCTTAGTAAAAGATAGAAAAGTTGTGCTGAGTGTTCAAACAACTAGGTGGATTTGTAACTGATCAGATAACTATGAATGGTTCTGACTTAAAGATGAGCTTCGATGTAAAGGGAAATGTCTAGTGACAATTCATAGGGGTTTCTTGTGGGTCCTGTTGACCCACTTTCCTCATGGCCTTGAATGAAGCTACAGAAAGTGTACTTAAAAAGCACAGATTTAACATGAAGTCAAAATGGATGATGAATACATTGGATCACAGATTCAGAATTTATTTAAATAAAGGCTCTAAGAAGATAAAATATTACATGGATGAACCTAATACACTGACATGAAGTTCAGAACATATAACTATAAAATGAAGCAAAAAGTGATTGAAGAGTATCTATTTTAGAATTCAAGACTTTATGTCACAATTTCAGTATGAATTAATAGTATGTGTCCACACGCCCTCAAAGGTGAATTCATTTATAGATTGTAACATCAAAAGCAACAAGAAAGAGGGAAGTAACAAGACCTCATCTTTGAATCTGGACAACATATTTTAATAGAATTAGAGACAAACTAAAAGAAGAATTGAACAGCCAGCAGGTGAGAGGACTTAGGATCACATCAGAGAGAGAAGAGTTGAAAGAACTCGGAGAGTTCCATCTAAAAAGAAGACAATTGAGAAGTATATAATAGCTTTCCACAGACATTCAAAAGGGGACATTTAGACATGGTGGCCTCAGAAGCAGAACCAGAGCCAAGGGATGAAAATCTCAGAAAGAGAAATATCAGTTGAATAAGAGGAAGACATTTCTGTCACATCTGTCCTCGTGTAATACGCGCTGCCTCAGGATGGAGTCGAGTGAGTTTCCTATCTTGAGAGATGTTCAAGGAGAGGACATTCGTACACAGAAGGGATAAATTACCTTCCGGTCCCTCCCAATACTGAGCTTCTGTGATACTGGATTCCTTAGTTTTTAAAACTAAGTAAATGTGATTTGGGTTTAAGCTTATAAAGCATCTGATTTCTATGAAAGCAGACCATGAAATGCTCAGGTCATTACTGATATCTCTGTTGGAAGTGTCAGAATCTAAAAGGATCTTACTTATTTGAAATGCTAACAATTCATTCACATCAGAAAGCATCAAACCTGCAAAGTGAAGGCTCCATGCGTGGGTTTTTTTTCCCCCAGAGAAATTGCTTAAAAGCCATGGTTTCAAGAAATCGTATTTTGAAGGAGCAAAGAAAAGCAGTCCCTGCATGACAGGCATGATCTGTGCAGTAATGACAAGCTAGATTACTTCAAGGACAGGTTCGCACAGCATCTAGGAATTCAGAGGATGAGAGACCATAAATGGCAGCAGTTGAGATAAGAATTACCTGGGGACAATTATCAAAATTAGAGGTGACCATCCAAAGTAAAGAGAAGATGAACAAAAGCCAGTTATGACTAAGAAATGTTTTAGTGAGGGAATAAGTAAACATAGTGATTGAGGTAGAGAGGCTGATGAGTGAGGGAACAGACTCTACAAGTCAGTCCTGCCTAAAGAGAGAATGTACTGCTGATCATATTTCTCTTGTTAGGGATCCTGAGAAATTAGATTCAGTTACTCATACATTGGTTATTTTGTGATGTTCCTAACAGATTAATATCAATATCTTCATTTTAATTTTCTCCAGAATGTCCAAAAGGGAGACAGAATCAACAACACAAATTTCTTTCAATGCCTGGAATGAGTATGTCTTTTTTTCATTTGAAAGCTCCAAAAATCATTCCAGAATGAAAAGAAATCCCCTAATTTGGCAAATATGGGAAACCTAAAAAGTGGCCCTATCTGTAGTCAAACAAGAGTTCTCTCCTCACAGAAAAGAGAGAGAAATTCCAAAGGCAAGTTTGCAGGAGGGAAAAATGCCTTTTCTCTGAGACTTTAGCAGTTCAGATCAAAGCCATCAATTTATTCAGCCATCATGAGAACGCACAATCCAAGTTTCTAAGGCAGCCAGTAAACTGAATCATTGCAGATTAAATAAACATGCTGAGTTGAATCAAAAAGTAAATAAAAGGCCTCTTCTGACATAAGTTTGTATTTACAGAAATCCTGTTACTAAAAGCAACTTAATTTTGGATCATTAAAAACAAAGCAAAACAAAGTTCCTCAAGTTTATGTTAATTATACAATGTATCCAGAAACCCAGGGTCCAACAAAAGTTTTAAAAATCAGTTGATCAATCAAAAAGTATTTTTAGCAAAAATGAAACTTTTTTTAAATTAAGTTTATTTTCAGACTAATTCTAACTATTGATGAAAAATTACCCTTATCATCATTATGGCACAAGTGATTAAGCTAATGTTAGTGAAAATGTGACAGACGCTATTTTTGAAGAAATTCAGTGTCCCCTAAATGAAACATTTCTATTTACTTTGCAACCAAACACTATAATGAAATTTAAAAATCTATATCTCTAAATAAAATTAATTTGTGGCTTATCCTCATATTTAGGGAACAATTTTATCTAATCACTCAATCTTCATCTACATTTTCTTTAGTCTCAAAAAATAGGAAATAGAAACAAAATCAACTCTTGAACTTGACTTTCTGAGAAGTCTGTTGGAAAGTCTCAGATCGGGAAGATTGCCCTTAGGTTAGCCTGCCCGTAGGTGTGCTTGGCAACTTGCTGCCCCTTGGAGATGCAAATGTGATAAATGAGACATAATCAACTGGATTTTATAGGATTTAAAAAATGAGGAAGCAGAAAATCCTGGTCCCTACTGGGAGACGCTATACCAAAGCCCTTAGGAAGTCAGGTTCTGGAGTTATAAATATATTTTTGAGTGTAGTTGAGCATTAAGTCATTGCGGAGTTAAGTTGATGAATCAACAGTGATAGATGGACAGGTCAAAGGACAGTGGAGATAGCAAGGGAGACAAAACTGGGGATGCAAAACCAGTAGGTGGCCTACTGCAATAGTCCAAGCAAAAGAGAGTGAAGACTTGATCTAGATACCAACAATTACTACAGAAAGGAGGGAATCGATACAGCAGAAACATGTGGAAATTCACAGGTTGATGACTTTGGTGCCATAACAATACTAGACATATATAGAGCTTCAGATATTGTCAACTAGCCTTCCTGTTTTCTTCCACAGTCAGGAGAAGTAGATTGAGTTATGCCGTATTCTTATCTTTTAGAGGTATCAATTGTGAAGACTTATTAATTTCTCTCTCCAGAGCTGAGAACTGTCCTAGGAGCATAGTAACCACCAGGCAAATATTTACATGTATATTTGTATGCCGACACTCAGAGAAACAATAACATTAAAGGAATCTTGAAAGCATTCAGATGCAATCGCACATATTTACCAATCTGGATCCTCACACAAGTTCCTGCACACTTTTGAAAGCTTTGAAGATTTCAAGACTCAATCCCTCAAGCTGTTTGAATGCTATTTCCAAGCAAACAACAACCCAAGTTACTTTTAAACTAGGTCCAAGTTGTTAATGCAAACTATTAACACAGCACAGCCATCTTTTCTAATTACACAATTTAGACACTGATGATGGCAAAACTTTTGCATATAAGTCCTGCATGAATATAAGGAGAATCTTGTGTCCCCAGCATAATCTAACTTTCAAGTTAAGACTATTGGCAGTACTCCAGAGTGGTTCTTCAAGTTACTCACTCATTTGTTTGGCAGAATCAAAATCAAGTATTTTAGGTAAAACTGGAAAATGCATTTTCCTTTTTATCTCTGGGCATCATGAAAAATGCTTGAAGTCTATCATCTAATGATTATCAGTCTTACGAAATGGGGAGTGCTCTGATATTGACAGTGTCAGGGACAATTCTTCAAGTTACAGGTAGCCTACAGGAGAAGGGACAACCTTCCTTGATCCTTCGAAAGAGAAAAAAAGAGTAACCAATCTGATTATCCCGAGCTTGATCTTCGTGGACCATGTTTTACTCGTGGAGGCCTGTGGCAGCTCTAAAGCAAGAATTAGTGCAGGCACTTCCTCTTTCTCTTCTTACCCTTAGGCGACTGTGGCCTGTTTCTTTCACTGCTTCCTGTTTCAAGTGGTTAGCAAACCTGGACTGTGCATTCTCCACAGCCTGGGAGGAAGGGGCCATTCATCCTCTTTCTACTCACTGAAAGTGGTTGTAAGTCTGGTCAATGGGTGTCTTCTGGACCCTGAATTCTGCTCTGCCTTTAATAGACATCCCTGAACATTTTTTTTATTCTAAGACTTAGATTTAGTGCAGGAGGAAGAGTACCTCATTTTATACTCAAACATAAACCACAGTTTCTTTAACCAAAAAACTCATCATAGAGAAAATAATATGATGCCTGAGAGTAGCTATGAAATAATCCAAAAAAGTGAGTAAGATATAGATGAATCAGGGTTGGCTTTCTGTTCATAATTGTTAAAGTCAAGTGATGGATTAATGGAGATCGATCATTCTATTCTCTCTATTTTTATACTTTTCTGAAAATATTCCATAATAAAAACTTTTTTTTTTTTTTAAATCTGGCAATGAGTTCTAATTTTCGTGTGTGGTAATAAAGTTACGGTCTAGACTTACACACATCACTTAATCTTTTTCTATACTACCGTCAGGATGGAACCACAATCAAATGCTTTGCTAGTGAACTTCTATTAAAAAGATTAAGACCATCCATTATGGATTTCTCATGCTGCCCCCGCACCCACCACATACTTTAAATATTTAGTCTAAGTAAATCCTATTTGCTTTCTGAATTGGATACAGAGGAGTCTCTTCTGTTTTCCAAAGCTAACTCCCTTGACTTCTTCCAAGAACCTATCTAACTATCTTTTCAGCGTTTTACATGCATTCCATACTTCTTATCCACATTCAAGTAGGCACAGGCTAACTTAACTTTGAAAAGAATTTCACAATGCAGCTGCCTAGCAAGCTCAGAAGGATAAATTACAAGAGATAATTTGTGTTTCTCTTTTCTCTATCAAAAAAGGCAACAGAATATCAACTCGAGATGACTAAAGGTGGTTTCTCCTCCCAAGAATGTGTGCACATTTTAGAATCACTTAGAGAATCACCCTCAGAAGGGGAGGAAGGGGCATGTGAGGTCACTGAGGGTAACTTCCTTTAGAAAGCTGGGCAAGTGGTCACCCTGTCCAAGGAGAGTGTGGTACTTTATACCCATTAAAGTAAGGTGGCCTGCACCTTACTTTATTTCAGTAACCTATGTCCTAGAGGTTATCCCATGTGCTCAGCTAGATCATTCTATTTTTTTTTTTCTTTGCAGATGTAAACAATTCCTTCAGATGACTGAGTCATAATTTATTTAACAATATACTTTGTGTTCTCAGGAGTTGAAATAGAAAACTGTTTTATCTTTGGGGGGAGAGAGAGACAGAGAAACAGAAATGGACCAGCAAGTTACCATCCCACCACTAATCCAGCTCTGAGAGGTACACTGAACAGGACTCAGCTTTGTCTCTGACTCTTGGGTCAGAGAGAACAGTGGCAGTAGATAGTATTCTCCCTGCTTAAGGATATGAGCAGACTGATACTGGCATTGATTGTGTAAGCTTTCAATATTTCTGTATAATTAAAGGATACCAAAGTGTCTGCTAAAAAAACAGGTAGAACTTGAATTACTTATTGGAAAGGTCAAAGATGTGACCATATTAAACCTAAAGCTTGAAGAATGTTTTCAAAATATTATTCTCTCCACAGCTAAATTTAATAAATATCTAAATCTGTTGCTTATGTTTATTATTATTATTATTATTATTATCATCATCATCATTAATTATCTATTTTGTTTTATCTACTATAGAATAGCTCAAAATACCTTTAATGAGTATATAACTACTAAATCTAAGCATCTTTCATAATCTCTATTTGCCTTAGCGTCTCTTCTTGACATGTGCCTCTACTAAAATAGTAGCAGAGCAGGTCTAATTTTCCATCCTGCTTGAAATTCTTCTTTTTTAATTTCACTAATTCCTTGCTAGTTTATTCTCCTCCTACTTCACTAATTATTCCTCTTTCTCTTTCCTAGCCCTCCTTATTTCTCATTTTTAAACTGTGGCTTCCATAATATGTCTAACTATGATTTAATACATTTACTAAATAGAAATAAATATAAACATATTAAATATATATAAAATATATATCTAATATGTATCAATATATATCCATATGCATAAATATATAGAAAGATTAAAAGTAAAGGGATAGGAAAAAGTTATATAACAAAAATACCAAGAAAAAGAAATTGTATAGCTATAATGACATTAAACAAAGTAGATTTTAAGATCAGAAATAGTACTAATAATAAGTAGATATATTTCAGAGTGATAAAATCTCATTAACAGAAGGATATAAAAGCCTAAATTACTCTGTACCTAATAGGAAAGCTTCGAGATCTGTAAAGAAAAAAAGAGAAAAAACTAACAGAACTAAACAAATTCATGATGACAGTGGAAAAATATGACATATTTCTCTCAGTAATAGATAGGATAGGCAAACAAAACAGCATTAAAATGTAGAAGAGTTGAACACTATAACAAACTTTACCTGAGTGACATTTGTAGAACATTGTATTCAACATTTTAGAGCACACATTCTTATATGTATATTTTTCCAATGCAATAGAACATTTACCAAAACAGAAAATTTGCTAGACTATAAAGCAAATCTTAACAAATTTCAAAGGATTGAAAAAATACCGAGAATGTTTTCTGACTTCAGTGGGACTAAGCTAAAATCAATAACAGAAAGAAAACTAGAAAACTTCCAAATTTGTTACAATTAAGCAATACATTTCTTAATAATCCACAAATCATTAAGCAATATATTTCTTAATAAGCCACAGGTCAAATTAGAAAAGATATATCTCAAAGCCATAATGTTGAGCAAAAGAAGCCAGACACAAAAGAGTACATATCATACTATGTGGTTCCAATTATACAAGGTTCCAAAACATTTCTAGTGATAGAGATCAGAATAACAGCTACCCATATAAGGAGGATGATTATGAGAGAGGCTTCTAGGTTGGTGATGATATTCTAGATCATGGTCTTCGTGTGTTATGTGAGTGTATCCCTTTGTAAAATTTCACTGAGCTGTACACTTAAAATCTCTATATTTTACTATTATTTATAGTTTGACACCAACGTTTATCAAAAAGAAGTAAATTTTTTTAATGAGGGTTCTCTTTAACACCAATCCTTGCTTCTTCTCATGCATTGCCATGGTTTCGGTTATTTCCTTTATGCCTTTTCTCTATAACTCTATTCTATTCCAGACCTCTAACTTTAGTACCATTCCTGAATATTTAAATTTCTTCCCATTGAACGTGTATTTTAGAATCTCAGCTATAACACATTTAAAACTGAATTCTGCTAACAAGATGATTATTCTGCCTTCCCAAGGGTACCATCATTTGCCCAGTTACACAGGCTCACCATACAGTTATCTTTAAAGTTTCCCTCTTTTTAAGTGCCCTTACCCTGTAACTGATGGTATTTTCCTTAAATTATCTCTTGCAAATCCCATTATTTCTATTTCCATTGATCTGACAAAAGACCTATATCCATATGTGGAAGACTCCAGTTATCCCTCATCATACAGCTGATCTTTTCCTGCCGAGGCTGTTGAAATAGCCTCCTCACTGGCCTCTGCTTTTGGCCTCTTCTTCCAAAACTTCCTTTGCACAGCTGCTGTATGAATCTTCTTAAAGTACTGCTTTGATCATGTTTCTCCTATTTAAAATATCTTTTATTATTTTCCACTAACTAAAAGAAAAATGAGCAAGTTTGAGTCTGATATATATCGTTTTACAGAATCTGACCTCAAGTTGCTTTTCCAGTTTGCTTATAACTACCATAGGTAAATTGGCCTATTAGTTATTCCTCTAGGATCTTCCTCATGTTTATGCTCCAACCTGGCATGTCCTTCTCATTTACCTCCAAGTCTATAAATCATACTCATCAATGAAGAACATTACACCACAATAGACCTTAGTCTTTGCAATCACAGAGATAAGTGCAACTCCCAGCTTCACCACTTACTGACACTGTGAATTTGAGCGAATCACTCTCAGATTCTCGATTTACTTGGCCGTAGTCCATAAATAATTATTGGGTACTTTCCATCTGCCAGGCACTGTACAAGGCCTAAAGATATAAAGATGGATTGAATTTTTTTTTTTTTTTTTGGTGTTAAGTTATATGAGTTCTTTTTAAATTTTGGATATTAACCCCTCATCAGATGTATCACTGGCAAATATCTTCTCCCATTCGGACTTCCAGTACTGCGTTGAATGGAAGTGATGAAAGTGGGCATCTTTGCCTTAATCTCAATCTTAAAAGAAAAGCTTCCAAACTTACACTATTAGGAATGATGTTAGGAAAAAAAAAAGAATGATATTAGGAGGGAAAAAAATGGCGTAGATGATAGAGACTCTGTTCATCCTTCTGGTAACCAGATCAAAGTTGTGACGGAAACAAGGAGCAGCAGCAAGGAAAAATTGCCTGGAATGACCAAGCCATACAACTAGAGAGAAATCAAGAAATCACCCTGCAACAGCAGAAGGTAGGATGGGGCGAGGACGTGAGGCTGCCCAGTCTCAAGCAGCTGAGTGAGACAGAGGCTGTGGCAGCGGCAGAAGCCTCTTAAATGGGCCGCGTCGCTGAGCAGATTTTCAGTGACGAACCCACTTGCTCTGAGCACCAGTGCTGATTCGGCTGTGCACAAGTGGCACCAGGGACTTATAGGGAGACATTGTCGGAGTGAGGACCAAGGCGAGATTTGCTCTGTACAGAAGTGCCGGCAAAATCCATTGTTCCCTGTTAAGCCCTCCCCACTCCCAGTGTACGGACACAGTGCCACCATCGTTGTGATATCATAAAACTGGATAACAGAGTCGCTCCACCCAGAGGATTCCCTGAAACCCCACCTCCCCCAACTTGTGGCCTCACCCAAACCACATTCAGGTGTATCCTCAGTGAATCAGGTGTTCCTTGCTGAGACATACTGGAGGAGGCAGCTGGCCTCGGTTTCTGGTGTGGCCTTTTGAGGCAACTATAAGTACAGCATCTGTGGATTGCTTGCTGAATCTTAACAGGTGGCCCCGGAGGGTTAGAGGCTTGGGCTAAGTTTGGCCTGCAGCTGAACCCCTCTCAGGACTGTGCCACTGGACACCTACTTCACAAATCCACACTAACAAGACCAGGAGACTTAGGAGCCTGGCTTAGTACATAGAAACAAACAGGGAAAGGCAGCCAAAATAGAATACAAAGAAGCAGAATCCATGTGAGAGAAAAGAAAAAGATCCAGATAGAATGGAGTCAAGTCATCTAACAGACGCAGAGTTCAAAACACTGGTTATAAAGATGCTCAATGTACTTTTGGGAAGTGCAGATAAATTTAGTGAGAACTGCAACAAAGAGATAAAAAATATAAAAATAGAAATGGAAATTATAAAGGGGAACCAGTCTGAAATGGAGAACACATTATCTGAGATGAGAAGTATATTAAATGGAATAAACAAAGGCATAAACAAAGTGAATAAAGAAAAGGATCAAATGCCCTATCTAGAGGATGGGAAAACCAAGGACACACAATCAGA
This sequence comes from Pteropus alecto, assembly GCF_000325575.1. Lineage (NCBI taxonomy): Eukaryota > Metazoa > Chordata > Mammalia > Chiroptera > Pteropodidae > Pteropus > Pteropus alecto. The sequence continues at coordinate 11,885,393 of NW_006436282.1, read as the reverse complement.
ACGGCAAAAGATAAGATGCCAAGACTATAAAAATGATTTAAGGAGGATATAGGACACTATTAAGGGTCCACATATCCATCTGATCAGCATAACTGAAGAAAATCAAGATGTTGAACAGCTGTTTGAAGAAATAATGATTGAAAACTTCCCTAACCTGGTGAAGGAAATGGACATAAAACCCCAGGAAGATCAGAGAATTCCAAAAATCAGGATCCAAAGAGGCCCACACCAAGACACATCATAATTAAAATGCCAAAGTTTAAGTACAAAAGAAGAATATTAAAAGCAGCAAGAGAAAAACAAATAATTACTTATAAGGGAACACCCATAAGACTGACAACTGAATTCATAAAAGAAACTACGCAGGACAGAAGGGCTTGGCAAAAATTATTCAACAGGATGAAGACCCAGGATCTACAACCAAGAATAATTTATCCAGCATAGCTATCATTTAGAATTGAAGGACAGATAAAGAGCTTCCCAGACAAAAATAAGCTAAAGGAATTTATCACCACCAAGCCAGTATTACAGGAAATGTTGGAGGGACTTCTTTAAGAAGAAAAAACATGTATCAAAAACAGGAAAAAAGAAAGGCAATAACTACATTCCTATCAATAAGTACCTTAAATGGATAAGAATTAAATGTTCCAACCAAAAAACAGAATAGCTGAAAGGATTAGAAAACAAGACCCCTACATATGAAAAGGAAAAGGATGGGGAAAGATATTGCTCTGATGGACCTAGAGGGTATTTAAGTCAGACAGAGAAAGGTAAACACTATATGATTTCACTTATATGTGGAATCTAAGGAATAAAAAGAAAAAACTAAACAAAAACAGACTCACAAATATAGTGGACAATTTGGTGACAGACAGAGGGGAGGGGTGTTTGGGGGGCTAGGAGAATGGGGTGAAGGGTTAAAGAAGTACAAATTAGTAGCTGATAGATGGTCACAGGGATAGGGAGCACGGCGTAGGGAATTCAGTTAGCATTAATACCTTGGCTAGGTGGAGGGTTAGGGGAGGGAGGAAGCAATTGGGGGGATCATTTTACGAACTATATAGATGTCTAACCAATGTACTGTATGCCTGAAACTAAAGTTTTTTTTAAAAAAAAAAAGATATAAAGATGAACAAAGGCAAATAAATCCATCCTGGTCCATCCTGGAGATTCCAGTCCAATGAAATGACAGATTAATAAAATCATGCAATACCCACTTCGCATAGTTGTTAGGACTTGAGGGAATATATGGAAAGCCTATAACAGAGTAGGTAGACAAATAATAGTAGATATCATTATTAATAATCCCCCAAAACCCAGTCAAATATCCATCTTCCGTAATTAATTTTTTCTCATCATATAAAAGACCCAGCATATAGGATCTTCACAGATGTTTATTTCAAACCGTGTGGGTTACACGGTAGATCCAGCAGAGTCCACCGTCTTGACCAGAACTCTGCATGATGCATTCTTATGCTTCTCCGCTTTCCTCCGGAAATACATGACCCTCATGTCACCATGCATCTACAAAAATCCTGTCATTCTCTGAACTCTTTTTTTCTGTTTTTATCATTCATCTTGAAACTGAGTGTGTACTTTTTTGAGTTATGTGTTCTGTTATGTTACTAGTAAATGTTGCAAACGTTTTATCTCCACAACCATATCTAGGCATTTAAAGAGTATGTACTAAGGTTTTTTAAAGTTCTGTCTTGACGAAAGCTCCTAGCACATGCTAAATATTGGTTGATTTAATAAGTCCAGCCCTATGAGTCTGAATTTAAGTGGAGCACTTGAAATGCTTCCAGAGTTTTCTCCCATACAGAAAAAATGGTTTGGATAAGAATATTAGGAAGTGCAAACAGCATTTCTCACCCTCTTTGTGAGTTTCTCCCACCCATTTTCTTCTTTAGCCTGCCAAAATGTTTCGAATCCCTAGGAGCCCAGGAAAAAGCTGGGTTTTGGTAGCTTACAAGAGAAGGATGAAACGTTGATGAAGAGGGAGAAAAATTTAAAAAGAGTCAGAGCCAGAATTCCTGAAAAAATATTTTAAAATTGAATTTCTAAAAGGAGCCTTGATTCTTGAAGTATGTTTATTTCCCCTCCAGCTTGGGAGATTTTCCAAAGGAAGTTAAAACAAAAATACTTCCCACTAGGAATAGTAGAAATTGGCTTGCCAAGTTTAGGATCTGCTAACTCATTGGGTCTTAGATTTTGAAAAGCAGTCAGAAAGAATACCATTTTGCTTTTCCCCTGGGAAATAATTTCCAGTTACAAAGCCTTAAAGTATTCTAAGATATCAAGTTATAGTCAAGCACTATTTTATGAATGTTAATATTAAATAATTAAAAACACAAGGATTTTGTTTCCTGTAAATACCTTTATGTTTGAAAACTGGTTAGAAGGCTATTTGGTAGGAATCTGAAATCTTTTCAAATCCACAACACCAAGAGAAAAAGAGAGGTCATATTTAATCTTAAAACTACATGTCTGAGTTTTATAAGCAGCAATATTTACAGTAGTCTATTTCACTATACTCCCCTCAAAACATCTGAAACCAATATCCTAAATATTGTTAAAAAATAGCCACCCATACCTGCTCACCAACTAATAAATGTCTATTAACATCAACCATCAAATTTGATTGATCGACCATATTTTGTTCACTTTTTCTATTAAATAAACTGTTATATAGCCATAATACAAACAGAAAACTGATACAAAGCAGCATTTCAAAAACATAATAATAGAGATATAGACACTGTGCTATGGGAGAAGAAACTCATGAATAGATGAAAAGATGAATAGAAAGTCTAAATTAACCTGAGGGAATCAAGGAAGGCTTCATAGAGAGATGACAGCTGATCAGTTACTAAGCAGAAATGCTTTGAGGACGGGGTGGGTAAAAGAAGCCTTACAAACAGATGGAACAGTTCAAGAAAAAGTTTACAAAAAAAATATTTTTTAAGTATACGTGAGTGTATAGGTTGTTGGTGGCAGTGTACGAAGGGGAGTGTAACGGAAGCTTAAATGAAAAAGGTCAGCGAATGGCTTATAGAAGTGTGAAACACTCAGGAATTCTAACGGCAGGATTATACTGGTGACCCAACCCACTTAAGAGCTCAGACTGAACCTGGTTGCAATGATAGAATCTAAAGAGGCAGGTACAGATTCTGACGGAAAATGAAATGCAGTTCTAGAAGAGTAATGGCAGATGTCACATTCCAGGGACAAGTCTAAGAAAGGGGAAGAAGAGCTCAAGGCCTCAGACCCGGAGTGAGTATCTGGGAACAGGTGAAAGGTTAAGATGCAGACCCTGGAAACCTCCAGCACCAGCCACATCTTTGTGTAGGAGGTGACCATAGGGGAGATGCTGCCTATTTTATGACCCAGAGCCAAATGCAATAATGTCACCTACACCACCATTTGGAAAAGAAGATGCTTTTCTTGTCTACATAATGCAAAACAAACAGTCGCATTAATTTTTCGGCTTTGATTTGACTGATTCAGAACTTTATGAAGCTGGTCTTTCTTTTATACAGATTCAGAGATGACTTAGCAGGTGTCATAGCATACACATTTTGAATATAACAACGTGCTTTCTGCATAACAATGACTCGCTACAACATATTTTTGATCGTATAGATTATATCTTGAGATTTTCTATATTAGTATTTTGGAAACTGACTATACTTCTCATAAGTCCTACAATTAATAAGCCATTTGATAATCATTTTTATATACTTGAAAAAAATAGATGTCATAGTTTTTAAATATAGTAAGAGATCGAAGGTAGGGAAACAAGTTGGAAAACCAACACTTTTATTTTATTCTATTCAATTTTATTTTGTATCTATCTTGTAAAATTTTCTTTGGTATCTTGTAAAATTTTCATTTCAGAGAGACCTTGACATAAAATATCTGCTAATGCCCAACTCCTAGTACTCCTTTCCCACTCTTTCATCCTGCTTCCAATCTTCTAATTCATGTCTACCATTTTTTCCTGCCAAAACTAAAATATGTTTTCTTGCATGATTTCATAATACAATCAGCAATGTCCTTAACATATATATATACCAACTAGTTTATTAACCTACCTCTCCCCCACCCCCCACTTTGTGAACATATTCCAACAGAGGAAAGGGGCAGGAATTATCTTATGAAGGGTAGTCTTATTTTCTTGTAATACCACCCAAAACACTCACTTCTTTCCCTGCAAAAATTCCTTGATTAAGGAAAAATAACACAAACAAAAAAGTAGAGATGAGAGATTGAGAGAAGAATCAGGGAGATCAACAATGATGCTTCAGAGAGCCCAGCCTACAAAACAGAGTCTGCTAAAAGAATACACATGGATCAAGGTAAGTCCAAGAAACAGCAAAAGACATAAATAACTGAACTTAAGACAATAAATATGGAAAGTAGTGAAAATCGAGACTGTGGTAATAGGTTGCAATTGCTAAAATAACTTGTCTGGCCTTTGCCCAAAAACTATTAACTCCTATTAAAATATTTTAACCATTTTTCCCTAGCTTTATTGAGATATGATTAAATATAACATTGTGTAAGTTTAAGGTATATGCCATGATGATTTGATACCCATATATGTTGTAGAATGATCACCACAATAAGTTTAGAATGTAGATGATAAATGATGTTATATCCACCAGCGGTACATTATCAATCCTTAAAACAAATTTTACAGTTTGTTTATAATTAAATGTGTTAATAGTATTAAAATAATTGAATAAAGCAGAATACAAAAGGAGAAAAAGATTTAAATTGAGGAGGTAAAAAATGCGATATGTCTAAGATGTCTAACCTTATGTTCCTAACTTAAGCAACCACTGAGATGAGAAACTCTGGAAGATTAGAGGAGTAGAAGTATGTATGAAGAAGGAAACATTTGAAGAGAAATCTATTGGAATATGCGGAGAGACCATGAGTTATTACTTGCTCTAAGCCTGGATAAAATGCCTCTCTCCTCTGTGATGCCATAATTCTCTACTATAGCATATATTACATCACATCAGAATTGGTTTTTTTTTATTTGTTTGCTTGCTTCCTTTTTAATTTTATTTTGTTTCAGAGTTTATTTTTTTAAAGAATGAACACAATAATAACTAGTATTTTTAATCACTTAAAATATACCAGTTATCCTGCAAAAGATACTTTATGTGCATCTGTTCATCTAAAATGATCAACAAATGAGACAGGTGCCATGATTATACCCACCCAGGAATAAAAGATTAAGAAAGTTGCCAAAGGCAGCCAGCCTTGAAAGTGACGGGACCAAGACTTAGATCGAAAGAGGTGCAGTTTCAAAGTTCATGGCCGTAACCCCTGTGCTCTGATGCGCTCCCAGATATTACTGATTATACAACGTCCAGGGACAAATAGTCTTTACATTCTCTTGACTTCTTGATTATCTTTTACTTCAGTTCACTGAAGGAAAATATTTAATAGAGTATATGCGCTATAGGAAACTGGCCACAAAGCTGTAATGAGCTTTTGTTTCCATAGTGATACACAATAATATAGGTACTTCAGATCTTAGGTCATCTTTTCCCATTCTTACAAAAGCAACTGTATAGTTCAATAGAGATGAACTTGAGTTTTAGCCTCCGCTCTGCCATTTGCAGAATGACCTTGGTATTCTAGGCTTCATCTGGATGGAGAATCTCTAGTGTTCTGCAGCTCTATAAGTCTGACATTTTACCCTGTTCACATTTCTTTAATCCTCATAAACTGTCTTTACGTTATAGGAAATATTTAATCCAAATTTCTTGGATGGACAAACTTAGGAATCCACACATTAAAATCTCACTGTTTCAGAAAGAAGTAATAAGACAGCTATCCCATTAAATTCTTATTGTTCCAAGAAAAAAAAAAAAAAAAAAAAAAAAGCCCCGGCTATCCTCTCTTCCATCCACTAGTTCTTGCTAATTCCAAGTCTATGATTTCAACTGCCTTTACTGGCTATCCAAAAGCCTGTGATTCACTACATAGTTTAGCATTTACTTTGTAGACTCAAAATAGAGCTCTGCCAGGCCTCTCTCTGCAGCTTTTATGTGCCCTAAATCCAGCCCATCCCCAGAATAGCTGTTAGTACAGCCATCTGTTTCTTAAGTGCTGATGCCCACCCCTCCCAGAGCCATATCTCTAGAGTGAAACAAATGTTTGTAAAAAGGCAAAATCAATTGCTTACATTTCATTTCTTCAAAGCACTGCCTATAACACTTTTTCTCTCACATGGTCATGTTTCTGTACTACAATTGTAGGACTTTTAAAAAGCAATTTCTCAAAGTCTTTTCACTTCCTATAGGACTACGTTCCTTAAATTCAGATTTAGGATCCACCCGACCCCCCATGCCAAACAGCACACATGGTTAAAATCTAGCTTCTTACTATTTAAAATAAGAAGCATGCAATTTTATAAAAATGTTATAGCAAGCATCCTCAACTCATGGTTAATGTTCAATCTAAAAAACTCCAACCACTTCTATTCTTACATAAAAGCGTATATGTTTACAACTTAAAAGCATCCAGTTATTAAAATTTTATAACTGAGCTAAGAGTTTCTGGACAATTTAATCCCGTCATTTTAATTTAGAAACAAGAGAAAAGAGAAGCTCGTGGCAAGGTTCAAAGAATAAATAGAATTTTCAGGCTATAAAAGAAGCTAGAGATGATTAACCCATCGTTTTCTTTCACTATTTGGGGATTTTAGATGCCCAAAAGAAAGAGTAAATAAATATATGTAATGTATAAGTAAATAATGTATAGTTTATTTTTATACAAAATATTTTGTAATATTTTACACATATTTAACATAATATAAAAATGTGCAAACTATTTAAAATTTGGGAAACACTAAAATAAGTAGGCAAGTTTATTTTTATATAATTAGAGTAACGATTTTATGTATATAATAGACAAATGATTAAAAAATAATTGCTTTTAAATACATTTTAGAGTGCATAAGGTGATGGGTTATAAAACTTATTAATATCCCAGATAGCCTTGATAAAAGAGTCCAATGTTATAATTTTATGAGATAAAACGCAAAGAGACAGAGAGACAGAAAATGAGACACAAGAAACATATTACCAAATTTAAAATTAAATCAAAGATAAGGTTCTCTCTAAACCCTTAAATTCTGGAGCAGTCAGTACACCAAAATGGTGGACCACATCTGCTGAACTGGGTGTGCCAGTAGAACCCTGATAAATCTATGGGTCAAAGACAGGTGCGTTGGATGTTTGAGTAACAGGTTTAAGAAAGAAAAGGCACAGTACTAACCTCCAGTGGTGTCCTAATTGGATCTAATTTGTGATTCACTCTGGGCATATCAGATAGATGGGAGAAGCCTTCATAAGGCCATTTGCTGTGGGACAGGGAAGACTCCAGGAAAGAAGAAACTGAAGCTTTGTCCACAGCTTGGGCTTCAGATAGATGTGACCCAGTAGAAATCTGTTTCCAGGAAGGAAAATGAGTCTTTTCAGAATATTCTTTGCAAAAATAAAAGTGGCAGTCAGGTGGTAACTGTTATACAGTGACAAAATCTTAGCGTCAAAAGGATAAAGTAATTTTGAGTACTACAATGATGGCTGTTAGTTTAACCAATGCATATCTTACCCTGGACACATATTTGGGTGATAGTTTAAAAAAGAGTTTTAAATAAGAACACAGGGAGTGGTTTTATTAACCTCCTGAGACCAAGCAGCATGGACATATGTCTCTAAAACTGAATCTAACAGGAGTCTTTCTTCCTCACTCCACGCAAAGTACCACAAAATTTTGATACCTTTAGAATACAAGAAACACCAAAGAGGAATTGTGCCTGGAAAAGAAGCAGGGGGAAAAAAAAGGAATGTAGCACCTCTTTGAGTGTATGGAAACTATAGGAGTGCTGCACACATAATTTGGGTGCTTCTAAAAATACTCGAAGATAATGTTCAGGGGAATGAAGTTTTTGCAATAGCAGGTATAAGTATTAAACCAACAAAATTTAGTTAGATGTTCTGTGACTTTATTTGTACCTATAGGCTGGTGATTCTGGAGAAACATTAGTTACAGGCTATGCTTTAATGTGGCATAACTATTAAGTACTAATAAATAATAAAAAGGAAGCTAAAAATGAATATTTTCCATGTCGCTGCCCACCTCCCTCCTCATTCCCTTCCACAAAATAGGAGTTGCTAACCTAATTGGTTAGAAACGGAGGAAACAATTGTTCATGGCGACTCTTGGGCAGGGTCACTGTGCCTTCCAAGGCAAGGACTTTAAGTCATCCTCTAAAACTGCTCTTGCCCTCCTCGTAGCAGAATTAGTGAGCCAAGTAGGAACACCCATTTGGGAGCCTGGTCCGATCCTCATTCCCAGATTTCATAGAGCCCCATATAAGTTGTCCATCCTTTTCTGTCCTGGGCACACAAAAACATACTAATCCCAGTTTTAGAAGGGGGAATGGGAGAAGGATGGATGGAGGGTGGAAGACAAAGTTAAACTCAGGACTCTAAGTCATAGATTCCAACTTGGTCTTTGACCAGAGTTCTGCTTTGCAATAATGGACTTTTCTGCAGCTTTTAATAAAGAGATCACTTTATAGACCTTTTAGCCAATGTGAAAGAAAAGAGATTGATAGGCAAGATTCATTTATATTCATCAAATATGCCAACACCCTCCGCCTTCATCCCTAATAATGCCATAATAATTCCATTAATTTTGAAGAATATAAAAATCTGTATGAGAATAATTTAAATAAGCATCCTGGGACTACATGATCATAGTAGAATGAGTTTATATCACAAATCTGTATCAAACTCTTTACCCATTCTCTCCCGGTACAATATTGTGAATGGGAATGTCACCTTTTGATGATGAGAAATTCTCCAGTGGGAACCTATACTTATGTCTCTGCCCTAAGTAATCCATTAACACTATTTCCTCAGACTGCTTAACAAGCCAAGATTCTACCTGCCACTATATACCTATTATACATCTCAAATACACCTGTTTTATGTAAATCTATCCAGAGTGTGTGTGTTTATATATAATTATATATAAATAATTTGACCATGTAATATTAAAACAGTTATTCATTTTTTGCTGCTTGACACATTCCAAAAATATGTCTCTGCTTCTAAAAATCAAGTTAAGTAATATTTCATAAAATGCTTCAAAGTATCCATTGCTGCTCTAATTTCTAAGTGCTATCCTATTTCTACTCACCATTGAATTAAGCAAAGAGGTATTGAATACCTACTATGCACCTAGAGATACACTGCTAAAATGTCATAGAGATACAAGTGTGATGCCTACAAAGAATTTTAACAGAATTCTCAGGAGTTGCTTAGACAATATAGTGATTCCATCAAGCTGAGTCACAGGGAACCCTGCTGTGATACTTTGGCAGATAGATATACATGACACCAGGGTGTGTGATCTATCTCCACTTGGATTTTCACTGTGGTTTTTGGAGGTTACTCTTTAATCATTCCAGATGTTTGAAGTGGTGCCTGTGGCAGATCCAAGACTAGGTGCCACTTGGTGTGTTGGCCGCCACAATTTATTGCTAAACTTGAGCTTGGTCTGGAAAAATTGATTCTATCTGGGAATGGGCACTCAAATAGAGTGACAAGGAACACATGTAACTTTCCTTTATTGTAGCGAAGCTCTTTTATCATATGTCATCTCGTGCAGCTGAGTCCTCACAACGCCAGCTGCCTCACCACAGGATTCACAGTGAGCAACTGTAGGTCACTAACCCAGCCCTATAAAACTCACCCATTTAGTCCAATAAACACCCCAAAACACATTATGGTCTATTTTATCCTTGCAGAAGAATATTACATAGTCACCTTAAAAAGATAGGCAGCATGGTATTTAAAATATGGTTAGTATTATAAAGTATTTATAGCTGAAATGAAATAATGTCTTAGATTTGTTTCAAAATCATCTGACTAGATTTAGCGAGGCTGAGTTGGGGTATAGATGAAATAAGATTACTTGTGTATAGATAATTATTGAAGCTTGGTAATAAGTAAATCAGGCTCATTATACTCTCCTGTTTACCTTTATGTGTGTCTAATTTTCTATAATAAAATGTTTTTTGAAAAATGCAGATACTACTTGGGACATCAACTCTAATCTTTATCTATATAGATAAAGTTGCTCAGTCAAGAACCAGTTGTCCATTTATCATAACTATGTCCTCAGTTCCTGCCTAAATGTTGTTTTAAGAAGTATCTATTAATCAATCAACAAATGTTTGAGTTGCTATTCTGTGTAAGCATTGTTGGAAATTACAGATGAATCAGACATAGATTCAGTTCCCAAATAGCTTTTAGCCTAATAAAGAAGATAAAGCTTGAATATGTGTAAAACAAGAAAGAGTTAAGTGCCAGAAACAAAGCTGTATGAGACAAAGTTATAGGATTGTATTAGTACGTCCAAGATGGAGAGAGATGGTCAGAATTCCTGAGCCTACTACTGGCTACCTGTCATAGCCTGATCTACCCCCAAAATGGGCTTTCATGTCTCATAATGTGTGTGTCTGCGTGTGTGAGTGCACACGGGCACGCCTACACACACACACACACACACACACACACACACACACACACACACACACACACACAAGATCGGGACATTCAAAATCTAAAGTA
>NW_006436282.1:11868665-11873662 GCF_000325575.1 Pteropus alecto | reverse complement strand
CCTCGTGCTCCCCAGCCAATGCTAGAGGCTATCAAGCTCTCCTGAAAGGCTGTCATGTCTGGCGTCCCCCACCAGCGGTTGATCGTCACCCAACTCACATTCGCTTTTCTGGGCCCCATCTCAGATATGTTACATTCGATCTCCCACGAGCCTTACAGATTTAAAAGCCTTGAGCTCAGGGGTGTTGCCTAAGTGTGGGAAGCGTCTCTGTGTAAGTTAACAGAGGCTTCAGGGCATTCGAATTCCAAAAAATTTTTAAGCTGCAGGTCGGATTTGGCCCGTGCCTAGAAGTTTGAGGATCCAGAGATATGGGTATTTAAATCGTACCTAGATGATTCTGATAAGCATCCAGTTTCCTTCCTGTGTGGGCACATTGTCAGCAACACACCTGACCAAATGTCACTTGGATTCTTTATGGAACAGTGAGCTCACTACTTCATATGGCAGAATATTTCATGTGTGTGGCTCCATTCTGTGTGTGTGTGTGTGTGTGTGTGCGCACGCGCGCGCGCACACACACACACACACACACACACACACACACACACACACACACACACACACACAAGATCGGGACATTCAAAATCTAAAGTAAAGGCTCTGACCCAAACAAAATGAAACTCCTAGCCATGGCAAGATCGTTAGACAACAGAAGCAAAGCACCCCTTTTGGCGGAAGACAGGCCTAAGTCCACCAGCCTTCCCGCCCCACTCCAGAAGGCTGTGGGCGGAGCAGCCCTCTCAGCCCCACTCCCCCCAGCTCACGTCCTAACCTGGGCCTACGCGATTGCAGTACTCTGAAAGAAAGAAGAACCCAGAAAAGATGAACTTAAGGGAAAGCTCTTTGAGGAAAGGGCATTTTTTCCTTAGCCCATGAACAGTGGTCAAAACAATTCAATCCAGGTCTCCTTTCTGCTGGGCTTTTCCTGAGCTCACTGAGCTGCCTGTGGGAGTGGGGGAAGGGGAGGGGCGGGCAGGGAGGATGTTCGAGGAGAGGAGGCAAGTTGTCTCCTCCCAAACAAGAGCGAACCCCAGAGTCCTTTTCAGCTTCACAGGAGAAAAATAGAAAGTGAATCCAAAATAAGAGCAATCACAAGAGAGAACTTAACTCCAAAAAGACAAAATCTGATTAACAAGTCATGTGTCAACACTTGTACTTTTAACCTTCTCCATTTTTACATTAAAATGCCTGGGCCTAGTGCTGTAGCCCTATAATGATTCTGAAAAATTCATTTTGTCCCTGACCCAGGTCACTGTCACTTCCTTCCTCTTCCTGACTTAGAAATGAGAGAAAGCAGATGAAAAGAGTCTTGATTTCCATTACAGGAACACACAGGGCATTGAATAAGATACTTACCCACTGTTGGAATCCCTCATGTCTTACAATTGTTTCCTTTGTGCATTTTTATCCTTCTTACAGGAAATTAAAAAGAAAAGTCTTCAGGGCTATCACTATTTCTGACCTGATTCAGAATCTGAACTACAATTCAGTTTTATATACTTTTCATTTTAACGCACACATTATTTTCTCTACATGCGAGAACAAACCAATCTCCACATTCAATGATCCATGACTACATCTGAAAGGCTTACAGCCATCCCAGTATATTTACTGTACAGACTCGGTGCATTACCATAAATGTATGAAATGAAGTCATATATTTTCAATTACTCCATTCATGAAAATGCCTTTTCAAGCACAGCTTCTTATTGTGAGCCCAGCTGTTTGTTTCATATTACAGTTCAAGAGCCAAGTTTCAAGGGCAATAAAAGTTTTGCTATGCATCACTGTCTAAAAGACAATGACAGACCAGCTAAGCAAAAACCTAGGATTTTTACAGGCTTTACATAGCGTAAAATTTCCCACATTGTCAAGGGCAACAAGTTTTCAGCAATGATGAGGATTACTGAAAAAGTACCATACCTAAGAAAATTTTCAAATGTTGACAGGTGTTTTTTGTTGTTTGTTTCATGTTTGATTGCTTTTGTTTGTTTGTTTTACTATAAAATAATGCCATTGGGAAAATATACCTGCCTGAAAAATAGAATGAAGTATAATAGATTATGCTGTAGGTTTTGGCCAGTCCAGACAATTGAATCCCATGTCTAGTTTAGCTAAAAACTTTAAACAGAATAATTCATGTTACTGTTCAAGAAATATACAAGGATGAGAAATCCATTTCTGTTTTTAGCTTAATATCTCTAATTTTATCCGATGACATTGAAATGGAGTACCAGAATGCTGTTCGTTTTATCAAAATAAATAATAATTCATAGGAATAGAATGAAATTTTGTAATAATCCCTCACAATGAGCAAACCAGCTGAAGTCGGTAATACCATTTTTGATATTACATATACAAACAATTGAGCAATTAAAATAGTCGTGGCTGGACAGTTTACTATCCCTGACAGCCTTAGACTTAAAACTTTCTCAACGTTTAAAAACTTTGAAATGTAAAATGACTATGTTCAGTCTAACTAACCAAATTTGTGAATTTTTCATAGTCTGGTGCTTGCCTCTGCGGGAAATCTTTGCTGTTTGCTTTAGCAAAGTGAAAGGACAGTTTTATATCCTTGACTTCTTACTTGTCCCTGGAGACATGTATTCTATTCTATTCTACACCTGTAGAGTAAAAGGATGTTTTTCAACAATATGTTATTCAGTTTTCTGCATAGCCATGAGAGAAAAACTGAAAAAAATAAAACTAGAGATTTTTCTGACAAATACACAAAATCTAATGATGTTTTCTTTTGCAATCTAAGACTATAATTCATTAGTAGTTCTAACCCTTAGTCTCGCTAACCTCCTTTTGAGTCTTCCTGTTTATATACAAGTTAATATGTTTAGAATGCTAAGGATTTCATTTTACCTAATCTTAGCTAAGGAACTAAAACTACATAAACAGGAAGAGTGAAAAAATTAATTTATTAAGTAGACCCAGGTTAGATCTGCAGTTAGCTCAAATTTGAAAAAGACAGTGACTAGCTTTCGTGCAGATATGTATTTTCTTTTTATTCTGTATAGACTATTTTAAAATTCTGTAAAATTGAACTATTTTTATATAGAGTATAGTGATTTTTCATGCAAATATACACATAAGGAAGTGAAGTCTAAACATCACCCATCATTTAAAAATACATTACTATAAATGTAAAATTAGAATGTCTGATCATCAGACTCCGATCTACTACTATGTTTAGCTAAACCTATGTCAAATTCACCCTAAAAACGATGAGTGCTTTTGAATAGATAAGCTTCTTTAGATATGCCCATGACTTTGTTGTTGTCATTGTTACTAATTTCTTATAATATCTGATACAGTCCATGATGATGTACCAGTTCAAATAATATTTGATATATTTTTGACAGTTACAATACCAGACCAGTCCAAATAACATATTCCAAGAATGACAATGCATGAGCAGAAAGTACTCTTATTTGGAGTATGTGAAAGATAACTTGTCTTTATAATGTTATTTCAGATTTTAATAAGATTATTTAAAATCCACTATGTAATACCCATAATTACTGTAGTAGATAAAAATATACATGTTTAAATTATTCTAAGCAACTGTTTCACAACAGTGAAAGCATCTCAATAAGTTTTTTTTTAATTTCTTTATCCAAATTATTTTGTTTTTTTAATGTTTGAATAGTGATGCTGTACCATCAATATAAATTTTGGAGAGTACTTGAGAAATTGAGAAAAGCAGTTACATATAAAAAGAAACAAACCATATATGTATATATTTCTAGTAGTAATGTGTTAATTTCATATTCAGTTGTAACACAGAAACTTCATTTATCCATGTGAAGTTTATAATTATTTAGTCAGTTTCTAAAAATTATCCTGTCTTACATTAAAAAATAACTTGGCTAGAATTGATATTTGAATAAAATTAAGTCTCCTAATTCAAGTAAATCAGATATATCTTTACTTATTAAAATCTTTTGTTCTCAATGAGGATTTGTAGCTTGAATTTCTTAAGTTATTCTTAGTCATTTTACATTTCTGGATGTTTTTTTCAACCCACAATATTCTCCAGACATTGATTATAAATTGAGATTTTCATTTCTGTCTATTGTCTCACTAAGCGACCAGATTGCTTTTTACCCGTTCGTTAACTCAGTTTAGTTGATTTTCTAGGTTTTGCAAAGAAGAAAAATATAGATGAGAGTATTGATGCTTATTTTCTTCTGGATCTATTTTTCTAAAAATCACAATTCTTATTGCACTGATTAGAATTTTTCAAATGACATTAAATAACAGTAGTGATAAAAATAGTACCATTGATGTTTCACTTTTAGGTATGTTGTTGGTCCTCATTTTAAGCTAAATATTCCATGTTATGTCAAAAAGTTCTCTTCCTAGTCTTATTTTACTAACTTTTCATCCCGACTTAATGTTTAATTCAATTCAATCGTTTTTTTAATCTATTTTAATAATTATTGTTCTTCCCATGTGAATTTTTTTAAATTTATTTTGAATTTTTGAATTTTTTATTTATATTTTTAAATTAAGTTTATTGTGATAACGTTGGTTAATACAATCATAATCTTCAGGTGTACATTATCATTTGACATCTGTATATTCTATTGTGTGTTCACCACCCAAAATCCAGTTTCCTTCAGCTACCATATATTTGATCCCCTTTACCCACTTCACCCTCCCCCTACCCCCTATATTTGACCCCCTCTACCCCATGTACCTTCCCCCTCCTCCCACACCCCACTAGTAACCACTAGTCTACAGTCTTCTGGTAACCACTAGCCTGTAGTCCATGTCCATGAGTCTCTGTTTCTTTGTCCTGCTCATTTGTTGCTTTTAGGTTTATATCTCACATATAAGTGATATCATCTGATTTTCAACTTTCTCTGTCTGGCTTATTTCACTTAGCATGATTATCTCAAGTTCCATCATGTTGTTCGCAAATGGCTGTTATTACACCTCTTATGGCTGGGTAAAATTCCATTGTATATTAGGACCCAAGCCTC
>NW_006436282.1:11844126-11868393 GCF_000325575.1 Pteropus alecto | reverse complement strand
TGTGAGATGCTATCCCATTGTGGTTTTGATTTACATTTCCCTAATAGCTAGCAATGTTGAGCAACTTTTCATATATTTGTTGGCAATTTGTATGTCCTCTGGGGAGAAGTGTTTGTTCAGGTCTTCTGCCCATTTTTTGACTGAATCATGTTTTTTTGTTGTTATTGAGTCATATGAGTTCTTTGTATATTTTGGATATTAAGCCCTTATCAGAGGGGTTGCTTGCAAATATATTTTCCCATTCTGATGGTTGTCTCTTTACCTTGTTGATGGTTTCTTTTTGCTAAGCAGAAGCTTTTTAGTTTGATGTAGTCCCATTCATTTATTTTTGCTTTTACTTCCCTCGCCTTTGAGGTCAAGTTCATAAAAGCCTCTTTAAGTTCAAGGTCCTTGAGTTTAGTTCTTATGTTTTCTTCTCAGGTCTTCTATTCAAGTCCTTAATCCATTTTGAGTTAATTTTGGTGTGTGGTGATAGACAACAGTCTAGTTTCATTCTTTTGCAGGTGGCTTTCCAATCTTCCCTGCACCATTTATTGAAGAGGCTTTTCTTTCTCCACTGTATGTTTTTCACTTTTTTGTCGAAAATTATTTGCCCATATAAATATGGGTTTACTTCTGGACTCTCAATTCTGTTCCACTGGTCCATGTGTCTGTTTTCCTGCCAATACCATGCTGTTTTTATTACTGTCACTTTGTAGTATAATTTGAAGTCAGGCAGAGTGATGCCTCCAGCCTCATTCTTTTTTCTCAAGATGGCTTTAGCAATTCGGGATCTTTTGTGCTTCCATACAAATCTGATAATTTTTTATTCTATTTTTTAAAAAAATGCCAATGGGATTTTGATAGGGATTGCATTAAATCTGTATAATGCTTTAGGTAATATGGTCATTTTAACTATGTTGATTCTTCCAATCCAAGAACACTGAATATCTTTCTATTTCTTTGTATCTTCTTCAATTTCTTTTAATAGGGTCTTGTAGTTTTCATTATATAGGCCCATGTGAATTTTTAATGTAATCAATTTTGTCATATTCTTTTAATATTGAATTATCCTTGAGTTAATAGACTTTGTGCTACTTGGTTCATATAGCGATGAGCTTTTGCACAACTGCCTTATGTTTGGGGAAGGTTATGCATTATTGAATCTGTGAATCCCCAAGTTAGAAGCCAGAAACTAATTTTTTCAGCCTTGCTTACAAAGAGAAGTCCCAATACATAACCTAGTATCAACCAATCAGATATACACATGGAATAAGCTAGCATGAAAATCAATGCCATGGAGAAGCAGGTATTGCATAAAGTTCTAATCTCACAAGGATGGCTGCTGGGAAGACCAATTTTTGAAAGCAGCAGTGCTGTGACTCCTGCATCATCCATATCAGTAGCACAGCCATGGAGTCAGAGCCCAGCAGAAGGACCAGAGAATCTGTCTGGAGCAGCCCCATGGCTGGGTGTGGGCATCAGCTACAGTTGAGAGCCTCTGCTCCAGTGAGTAATTCTGCTAAAGCCAGAGTGGATTCTGTGTTGCAACTGATTGAACTAATAATCTCTGATTTGACTGAGTTAATTTACTGAGGACTTCAGTTGACTAGCATTTTATTAAGGACATTTTCATAAGGTATTAATAAAAAAAATGCTCTGTGGTTTTCTTAACTGAGGGGAAAGAGAATGGAGGTTCTTTTTGTTAAATATTGGTATGGAACTTAGGTAAAATGAATTGATATGTGACTGGTAAAATCTGAGACACTTACCATTATTTTCTGCCCTAGAATAGCTTAAATAGTTGGTGAATTACCTATTCTTTAAATATTTGATAGAAATTCTCTTATCTGTATTTTATTCTTATACAATAGATACAGGTCTATTTAGGTCTTTTAAATTTCTTCTTGAAACAGTTTAGACAATTTAATTTTGTCTTTTCAAAAGTTTTTATTTCATTCACATTTTTTAATTAGCAAAAAAACTCAATTTTTAATTTTCTCAATGTCTGATTATATGTATTACAGAGCATTTATCAATTTGCCTCCTTCTCAACTAATTTTTCAGAAATTTTTCCTATTTTATTGTCCTTGCCCTTTTTTTAATTGGAGTTCCAATAAGCAGTGAAATGGTAGAGAACGGCAATGACGATAGTGTCATCTCCTTGCAAAACTGCTTCTCACATATATAATCTTACTTATTATTCTAAAAGAACATTCTCAACAATATGAGAGATGCCGTATATATATATATACATATATATACATATATATATAGTTATTTTATAATTTTTTTAAAATCTCAAGAGATTGAATGATTCTTCTCACTTCTCATTTTTGTGTAAAAATTAAAATAATATTAGAGCTACTACCATTGGTTGATATTTCTATAAACTAGATACTGTTCTAATGCTTTCTTATTTGGATCTCATTTAATGGAAAAAAAAAAAAAACACTGTGAGAGTACAATTATTTTCCCCATAATCGAAACAATAAAAATAGTTAATTCACCTCAGGCAAGGAAAGCCTGGAAAAGAAGCCCAGTTTTTCCTCCAGATATAAGGAACTGAATAATGTTTTATGTCTCCTTCAGCAAAAAGAATCCCAGAATTAATGTCTCAGCAAATTATCCAGAGGAAACAATGTCAGAAATAGGAAGGAAGGAAGGAAGGAAGGAAGGAAGGAAGGAAGGAAGGAAGGAAGGAAGGAAGGAAGGAAGGAAAAATGGAAGGAAGTAAGGGAGAAGGAAGCAGGAAGAGAGATTGTATTCTATAATATTCTGCTTCAAGTAATATTTTGTTTCTTTGTTAAAGAGAAGAATTACACGTACTTATTAAAAATGTCACAAAAAACTTCATACGAGACTATTACAACAGTAGTCAAGACTTGCAATAGGGAAGATAGACTGAATTCAACCACCCCTGGAGGAAAAACTGGGTCTGGACATTGTAAATCAGGCTATCTGTATTTGCTAATCGGTGCTTTTCGAAGTTAGATTCCTACCCTCACACAGAGACTGAGAGATAGGAGCCCTGTTTCTTCATAATTAGATTTCAAAGAGATGGCTCCCAGGTCCTTGAAAAAGACATTCTTGGACTGCAGCAAAGTTGCATCTCAAAGGAGGCAGAGAAAGAATTTACAGTTGCAAGTTTTCTAAGTAAACACTCTTTAAAAAGGGCTTTTGGTCTGGACAAAGCCTGTCGAAAGTTCATTCAAGCTGAGAGGAACATTAGGCTGCGTTTGGTCATCTTTTTTCTCCAAATCAGATAAATCTGCCCCCAAACCCTATATACCTGGCTGACAAGAACTTTTAAGATATATGTGGTTGGGAAGTGGCCCTCTCTCTCCTCACTGGTTTGGAAGAATCTCAAATGAGTAAAATAACTTAAAACATCTAGGAAGAGCCTCTGTCTTCAGTTCACCACACCAGACACCATTGACATGCTCACTGTGCAAGTTCTCGTGGGCACTCACTAAAAAGCTCCTAACTCCAGTTTCCTTGCCAATCTGTCACCTGAGAATTCTTCATTAACCTCCCAAGATCACAGCTCTTGGCAATCTCCAGATTGAACCAAACCTCTCACTCAACATCATTCATGATCTGCCCTACAACCCAAAATCTTCCACAGCAAAAAAAAAAAAAAAGTTCAAGTATCAGCAAAAACTACTAAGAATATTTTGTTTCTAAAGAGTAGCTTGCTTTTTCCTTTCTCAACCTGGGTTTTTCCAAAAACAAAAGCGTAAGTAGAGATTATTTTCTGAGTACCTGGCAACTTTTGTTTTTATTCAGTAAACACAAATCATAGATAAGAATCTTGGAGCACAATATCTGGCTACCTTCATGAGGTACAAAAGTAATAGTTCTGTGGGGGGAGGAAGAAACATTCCTCCACCTTCAAGGTTCTTCTCAGTGATCTAATAATCAAATAGACACGAGACAGATTAGCAAGAGAAAAATAACCAAATGTAATACATATGTATGCATGGGAACCCCATGTACATGAGAGAGTCAGAGACTCCGACATGCAAGAGAGGTTCAGAGATAGAAAAGAGGATTGAGATATATATAAGGCATCTTAAGCTAGGGATGAGGTAAAGCACCTTGAGGGCTTCAAAGGGTGATCAGAAGAGCAGATGCTTAGTAAATGGAATTTGTCTTGAACTACAGATAGGTCAAAAGAGGTTACCTCTGATAATCTCTTATCATGGGCGTGGTCCCTAATTCAAGTTCTTGTATGGCAGTTAAGGGAGTGTCTCTTGAGCCTGAGGCTAAAGTTGCCCTTAGCTCTAAACAATCTGCTTACCACAGAAGCACAGCTTGGGGTGACTCACGCTGACCATGCCCCCTCCACGTGTAGGTCTTTACATTTCTTCCAGATTTCTGTGGCAGAGAATAAAACAGAAACTAATAACAGGAGTATCCTGTCATATATGTGTGAGTTTATTTAGAAATAAATAAAATTTGAGAATTAAGACACCAAAGATTAACAATGTTAACTTTTTCCACCTAGAAAGTAAATTAATAACATTTAAAATTTTAAATTTTGTGTTCCTTTATCATTTGTTTTGATTTTTCTGTATTTTTCATGCTAGTCAACAAAATATCATGGCTTTCTTTTAAAACTGAAGAAATAACAAAAGTTAAATTCGTTAAAGAAAGAAAATGTAAAAAGCTTCACATCAATAATTTTAGCACTCTCAGAAAAATGCATTTTTTAGGAGAAAATTTGAAATGATGAACTGATATGAAACTTAGGCATAGTGAGTCAAAATTTCTTCCATAATAATCTTATCTACAGTTGCCTTAGGGGAAATTTAATGGTGAAAAGTCAATATATGAATAGAAACTTAATATATGGATAGAAACCAATATATGGATAGAAACTTAAACATGCACTGGGACATTCTAGGACTAAAACCGTCTATTAATAAATAACCTTGTGTGTGTCTCTGACAACAGAATATCTGTTACAAGTATGTTTTCGTCTTCTATTATCCACACGATAGCAAGCCACCACTAAAGCCTCATCTATTGAAATAGTTCAATAAGATTTGTCTAATAGGCTATTCTTCTCTTTAAAATTGTGTTTCAAATAGTAAAGAAAGCTCTGCATTCTATAGGGAATTAGTTGTATGAAAAAGCTGCTACTGAGACCAGAACAAAGCTACCATATTGCCAAGAGGTTTTTTATTTTCAGATTTTCATTGTGTGTTTTTGTTCTTTCTTTCCCAGGACTTGCCCCTGAGTTCCTGCAACAAAGCTTCCAATTAACTAAAAGAATGTCCTGTCTAGACAAGATAACATCAGGTTTTTCTTATCTAAAGGATAACATTTCTTTTTATCTCTCCTTAATGTTATAGATATATTTGCCTAAATTTCAGCTAGAATGTTCAGTTCTTATAATCTTGTTCTTGAAATCAGTGATCAAGGAAGCTTTAGAATAACTAGTGATACTACAAATTGCTACTTCTTTTTAAGAATCAAGAATTTTTCTCAATAAATTATTTTGAGAAAACTGGACAGATAAATGCAAAAAAAAAAAAAATTAAAACTGAACCACTTTCTCATACCAATACAAAATTAAACTCAAAATGAATTAAAGACTTAACTGTTAAACCATAAAACTCCCAGAAGAAAACATAGGCAGTAAAAACTATAACATCAGTCTCAACAATATGTTTTTGGATACATCTCCTCAGGCAAGGACAACAAAAGCAAAAACAAATAGGACTACATGAAACTAAAAAGTTTTTGTACAATGAAGAAAATCATAAACAGAATAAAAAGACAATCTACTGAATGAGAGAAGGTATTTGCAAATGATATATTGGATAAAGGGTTAATATCCAAAATATAGAGAGCTCATACAACTCAACATAAAAAAAAAAAAAAAATCCAATTAAAAAATGGGAATTGGACCTGAATAGACATTTTTCCAAAAACATGCAAATGGCCAACAGATAAATGAAAAGATGCTCAACATCCCTAATCATCAAGAAAATGCAAATCAAAACTACAATGAGATATTACCTCACACCTGACAGAATGGGCATTAATAAAAAGTCAACAAATAACAAGTACTGGGGTGGATGTGGAGAAAAGGGAGCCCTCCTGCATTGTTAATGGGATCGTAAATTGGTGCAGCCACTGTGGAAAACAGTATGGAGGTTCCTCAAAAAATTAAAAATAGAACTACTATATAATCCAGCAATTCCTCTTCTAGGTATTGATTTGAAGAAAATAAAAACACTAATTCAAAAAGGTATTTTAACCCCTCTGTTCATTGCAGCTTTATTTATAATAGCCAAGATATGGAAGCAACCAAGGTGTCCATCAGTAGATGAATGGATCAAGAAGATGTGGTATATATATGTATATACAGTGGAATATTTACTCAGCCACAAGAAAAAGAATGAAATTTTGCCATTTGTAATGACATGGATGGACCTAAAGGTAATTACGCTAAGTGAAATAAGATGCACAAAGAGGGGATAATGCTATATTATATCACTTATATGCAGAATCTGAAAAATAAGACGAACAAATAAAACATAAACACTCAAAAATATGGATAACAAACTGATGGTTGCCAGAGGGGAGAGGAGTGAAAGGATTGGTTAAGCAGGTGAAGGGGATTACGAGGTAAAACTTTCAGTTATAAAATAAGTAAGTCATGGGGATGTAACGTACAGCAAAGGGAATATAGTCAATAATATTGTAATAGACTTATTGTGGTGATGACTTTGTAAGGTATATAAACATTGAATCATTATGTTGTATACCTGAAACCAACATAATATTGTATGTCAACTATACTTTAACTTTTTAAAAATCAAAAAATTTTTACTTGGAAAATCGATTCCAAAATTACATTTAGTTAACTGGATCATTTGTATTGAGTAAATCTTGAGTCTAGAATCTTTTTAAGACACTAAAAAGGAAAAAATAGAAAGATGACAGGAGTGTGGTTGGGTGGATAGGTGGGTGGGTGGGTGGATGGATGGATGGATGGATGGATGGATGGAAGGATGGATAGATGATACATACATACATACATATATACATACATACGCTGGACTATTTTGGGTATTTCCCTAAATAGCAATTCCTCTGACTAAATGCTATCAGATCCATTTCATTCTACTTTTTTTCTTATAACTGCCCAATTTAAACTCCCAAATTTCAAATATACATTTCAACAGAATCTTAATCTATGAGATACTTAAAGATTGCAAATGTCGCATGTTTTGCCTTAGATATTCACAGTACAAGTTAGAATTCGCTCCTGAGGAATTCTGCAGTAAGGAGGTCTTCTGGGGTTTGTTTAACCAGCATTTCCTAACCTATCTGACCTTGGAACTCTCTTTTGTGTACACTTGGAGGAAGATGGCTCTTCTCCATTTAATTTGTTTCGTAGACCCTAGTCACTTTACTTGCTTGGAACAGAGAAGACAGAAATCAATTAAATCTTATTTAAAAGGAAAACAATATTAAGTATATCACATTAGCACAGATTTGGGCACACACATTCCTTTTTTAAATTTTTCTCTGCATTATTATTTGTTACTATTTTTATAAATTATGTTTACTGTAACACAATTCAGGCATACACATATCAACTATTGATTCTTAAATAAACTCTTCTCCAGATACCTTCAGATATCTGATCTTGTTTGGGTACATTTAGATCCTGGTCCTACCTTTTTTGCTTGAAAGAGGGGTGTGAATCAAACACAACATACATGCCTTTCTGAAAACAAAGGCAGGGGAGGCAGAGGTAAGCAACTTTACATCTGTCAGTCACACACCTACAACAGGTGAGAAGCCAAATATAGGGGTGCAAAAGGCAGACAGAGGAACTAACTGGAGTCAATTCTTAACATTAAAAAAAGAGAATCCTGGTCACTTTGATCCTAATAGAGCAAAGTAGTTTTAATAATCTAGCATAGTAGGAATATCATCAGATGGATACATTTTCTTAATTTTTTTTTATTATTTCAAGCAACATCTTTATTTGATGATGATAAAAAGAAAAGCCTTTTTATATTTTAATTTTTGTTAAAGCAATATGTGTATGTGTTGTAAAAAACAAGCACTATAAAAGGATCTTAAAATGAAAAGCAAGAGTCGAGTCCCACCCCTACCCACCCAACCCCATATACCACTTCCCACTTCTGTTTCTGTTTAATTCTTGTCATGGTTCCCTCTCCCTCTCAGAATAATATATTTATAGCACAATTTTTTAATTTAAACATTTAAGGCAATATCTATTTACTTTGACTCTAATAAATAAGAATATTCATTCATTTTATTGTTATGCCTATTTTACTTCTATTAGTTACATTAGCAGAGTATATTTAAATATTTTGTTATTCCGTTTACCTTAAACATTGATAGTATTTATGTCTGTGCTATAGCTATTTTTTACATCTTCCATATTTTGCCTATAGGTTTATCCTAGAAATTTGAAATAAATTAACTGATATTGTATTTAGTGGAGGGTTTTGCTTATTGGTAATCCACATGTATTCCCAATCAGTTCTAAATTCTGCCCGCTATTGCATGGATAGGACACACTTCGCTAACACTCCCTCACCAAGTGGATTCTAGAATCAATTCAGAGTAATCCAGTGTGATGCATTTGAAGAAATGTTTGTTGGAGGGCAGAAAGGAAGCAGAAGCCATTCTTTCCCAGCAGAGGCAGTGGTTGTGCAGACTGAAATGACCTGGTGTTTGCAGCAGCCAGCTCGATTCTGTGTTACCTGCCACTCCCCTGCCCTGGGACCAGCAGAGTGCCCCGTAACTTTAGTGAGCTTCACCTGCAGCTTTCACCCCTCTGGGGCAGTCGCAGCTTCCAGACCTCTAGATCCACCTTGTACAGGCAGAACCAAAGATTCACTTTTTACTAGTGGTGGTTCACTTTTTACTCAGCCAGTCCTTTCCATGATTATGTAAGCACCTGATTCCCTGACTTTGACTTCATTCTCCTTAAAAGACACTTTTCAGTGTTTTTATTTTTTTCTTTTCTACAAATGAAACCTGAGTGGTAATACATGTTTATGTATATTTCATTCAGAGAAGAACCAAGTAATGTGTTAGGAATAGTTTCTTCTCCATAGGTCCAATGTCATTATCACTATGCTACTCAAGAGAGAACACTCTCTTATTCCACATCACTCGCTCAATTCCATGCCCCATTTATGTTGAGCTGTGGCCTTGTTTATCATGGAATTGGCCTACTTTCTGGTTGACGAAAACAAACATATGCTTTTGTTACCATGTCATCAGTATCATCTATCATCTTAATAACTTGCATTTCAATTTTCTTCTTTAAAACAATGCAACCTACTCTTTAGAACTGTTTTCCAGGTTTGCTAATTCATTTTAGGATTAACAAATCAATTTCTTTGAGTAATTTCTTCCAAATAAAAGTAAATGGAAACTACACTGTCCAGGTCGCTGTGTTTTGAGCCATTTTAGTTTGCTTTCCCATTTGATTAATAGTTTGAGGATAAAATTCTAGGTTCAGACCATTTTTTTCCAGATGTTTTATGGCACTGATGTGTTGTGCTCTGGCGTCCAAGGTTGTTATGCTGTTCTGATTTTTCCTAATATATGTGAGCATTTCCCCCAATACTCTAGAGGTATTATGACCTTCTCTTTATCCTTAGTACACAAAACGTCACTAAGGAATCCAGGTGTGTCTTCTTTTCATTTACTCTGAAGACTCAGTTCTCTCTTTAGATATGGGAAATGCCTTTCTCACATTTCTTTGAAAATTTCCTCCCCACACTTTTCTTTGTTTCCCATTTCTGGACCACCTATAATACTTAGATTGATTTTTCTCTGTTTTATGGTTTTTTTTCAAATTTCCTTTATTTTTGTCATTGCTTTATTTTCTAGGCAATTTCTTTAGTGTTTTCGTCAAACTCTTGTATGGCATATTTTACTTCAGTGAAGAAATGTTCAATTCTAAAACTCCTTTCTTGTTCTTTAATATTTTATCAGTTCTTGATTTTTTTTAAGTTACATTATGCTCTATTTACTAAATTATCTCTGTTTTTATTGGAGTCTATTTTCTTTATTTCTCTTGTTTTATTTTTGTTGTTGTTGTTTTGTTTCATTTTGTTTTCTTTCACGTTAATGGTCTTCTTCATACATTTGGATGTTTACCAGATTGGAGAATGAGGGCCTGGGTTGTGTTTTTCAAGTTGTTGTTAAGTTTCCTCTGCCTGGTATATACTGAGTTCCTTCACTTGGTTATATTTTAACTCTAGTTCCTCTCAATGTTTGGAATATAGGTACATGAGCAGGACTTGGGACTGGCTGCCTTTGCTTGGGTCCTCAGATAGAAAACTAAGCTTTGGCGAGGATGTCCTCTAAATGCCAGACAGAGAAGGATGTAATCTAAGGCAGAGCCACCCACCCTGGGAGCCTCACCTTGTAGAATAGAAACTCTGAATACCATGTCAGGAATCAAGAGAAAGGCACATATGAGGGAGACAGTTTTAGAAAAATTAATAAATAAATGGAGATCTACCTGGTGAGGATGTTTAGAGGAAGCTTGGGTTAGAGAGAAAATCACAGCAAGAAAGCCTGAGGTAACATCAGACATCCTCAGTATATGTGAATGTGAAAAAATATAAAAAGGAAAGTAGTACCCCAATGGAATAAAATATCCTAAAATGCTCTACCATTTAAATATTCAATAAATAATAATTGAGCACCCCCTCCATTCTTTCGCCTTGTTCGTTTGTCATAAATTACTTAACTTGGTTGTTTCATTGCCTGTAGGTGAGTAATTCTTACTTTTGTCACCACCTATCAAAATAAAGGGTTTTCTTCCTGCTTCCTGCCTCTCAGAAGACTACAGCACAGGTTACTAGACATGTCCTTACCTGCCAACATGACCCTGGCACCTGGGAGAGGCAGAATATTGGCACAGTTAATGTTTACATCACCACAGCTTTAGAAAAGTGAACTCTATAAGCAGCCAAGGGACTACTCATGATTTTGATCGTGTTATGCATACTTCCAATTACATGTGTTCGGTGTGTGGTATTGTTCGGGATGATTTTAACAGCATGTATACTTATTACTAGATTTTTATAAGCTTTTATATATAGGAGGCCTTCATATTATATTTTCATTATAAATGTATGCCTTTAACATCATGCTTACTCTTTAGCCCCTGGAAAATCTGATGGATTATTTTTCTAATTTTAATTTCTTTTTTAGGCTAAGGTTTCACAAAGTGTGGTCTGTGACTCAAACGACCAGGGTGCTTGGTAACAAAGTAGTCTTCTGGGAAGTTACTTCAAACCCAGGCTATTAAAAATAGACCTTCCAGGCATCCACATTTTAACAGGCCCACCCTTACCCCCCACCACACCCAGTGGCTCACAAATCTTTACATGCATATTTAAGTACTGTTGGGGGGATGCTCCACCAAAAGAAATGCCTTATGCTTTGGGGACTGGAAATGAGCAGGAGGAGCCTACAACAATCCATTGTCAGATGCAGAGGGAGTGACAATAGCAGCTGTGAGCTCTGGTGGCTCCAAAGCCCTTAGGCCTCTTAAGTGAAGCTGCTCGTTTGGGAATATAAACCTGTAAAAGCCCATGGGGATTGAGTAAGTGCTGGGTCTAGGATAAGCCTGGACAGGAATGAGAAGTATCAGTCAGCATTGCATTGGCAATTTCTTAATTAGGAAGTCATTGCTTTCCTTTATAACTTTACCTCAGTATAAACCGCACTACACACACAAAGACAACATTCAGTCCTCCCTGCTCACCAGGTGAGTTAGCATCTTACTAACATTTTCTAGAAGGGCCATGAGTAGTTCAGGACTACAAGGATAATTAATTAGCCATACTCCAAAGGATAGTAAACATTTGCATTTTTTGTTTATATGGAAATGTTAATTTTCTTCCTTAAAGAGGAAAAAGAGGTTTATTTTGATTAAGACCTTATGACTGTTGAGCTATAAATATACTCAATAGTTAGCAAGCAGCTCCGCCTTCACAGCCAAATGTGCAGTCCTAGTACCTCCCATGTTCCAAAAAAAAATCAGCAAAAGTGGTCAGTCATTTTAAGGTAGAAGCTCATGTAAATGAGTGGGCATTTTAGTATCCCAACAATAACCTTACAGATAACTTCAGTGTTCTTTTGAAAGCAACAGACTTCCTCGTTAACAGATATGGATTCTGATGAAACAAAAAAAAAATTTTTTCAAGTGTTACTGAAGTGAGAGTCACTATATAGTCACAAACATTATGGAAAGAAGAAGGGAAAAAATTACACGTAGGAGGAAAAAAAAGAGAAAGCTGAATGACAGAAAGGGAAACAGCTCGGGAGGAATAGAAAGAGTACAGGAAGAGGGAGTGAGGAGAGGAAGTAGCTATGCCTGCGCCCAAGCCCACAGCCATGGACCTAAGATTCAAACATCCCTTCAGCTTAGGTAAGAATGTTTTAAAGATGCCGCAAAGTGCACCATTTCCATGGCCTATCCACAACATCTGAAACAGTTGCTATTTGCCCTTTTGGTTTAAAACCTAAAAAAAAAAAAAAAAAAATGGCCCCATGAATACGTCTACTATTTTGACAATGTTTTCTCACTCGGATGAAATCCTACAAGAGCCCTCATGTAAAAGATTTGGGGCATTTTTTTGTTGTCATCACCCCATTTTATTGTTGGCAGGACCTAAGCGAACACACTCGAGACTTTCTGTGATCGCAGAGTTGGGGCACTTGCTCCGGTTTCATCACAGTGGTCCTCAAAGTTGAGAAACAAGAAAAAAGCAACATGAGGACAGAAACCAGGATATAAAAAGCCGTATAGCTTCTAGTACTGAGAAGTCATTTCTCATTTGGTCTCACCACCCTAAGTCTTGATTTTTTTTTAGGTTTCATTAGTATGACTTTACAATATTCTAATCCAATGAAGATTTCATTTACAGCTGTCTTTTGTTGTTCCTCTAAGGTAGAAGCCATATCTCTGGGTTTTTGGGTTTTTTTTTTTCACTTTTGTTTAGAGAGAAACTAACTCATCCTGTACTTTCTGAGAAATGCAAGCCACATTCCTCCTGAGACAAGTAAAGAAAAAATGGATTCTTTATTTTTAGATCCTATTTTGAAAATGAATCAGGGTAATATAGGACTGTTGACAGAAGAAAACGAAAAGTTCTATGAAGCAAAAATGAACTCACAACAGATCCCATGCTACCTTTTTCCATCAGTCTAAGTAGTTGAACCCCTGGGACAGTCTTTACAAACCTAGAGCAATATTAGTACTCTTGTTGTCAGGTATTTACCCAGCTCAGCCTGGTAAAAGCACAGGAAAATACCTTCTCATTAGTAAGAATGAAGCAGTTGTAAAGAATACCAGAAATGCAAAGCTCTGCCTAAAAGCAAGTATGCCTAAACCATTCAAAGCACTCTGCACTGAGTGGTACTACTTAAATAACAAAAAGAAATAATAGTCTTCATTTGGTTTCAAGTCTTTATCATTAAAACCAACTTATAAACTCTGAAATGCCTATGTCATCTTCGAGGTTAAAAAAGTAAACTCAACTACAGAAGAAAACTAATGCATCTACCATTTCAACTTATATCTTTAAAAATGTTCATGCTAGTATTTAAAATTTAAACATATATATTATAGAAAATTTAGAAAATATTTTAATTTTATGTAAAGAATTTTCGCTTCTGCCATATCACTGGAGAGTTCTTTTTTATTTTAATTCTAAATCCTGCACATGGCAAACATAAAGCATTTTGACAGCACTGTTAAAATCAGAAAACAAAAATTATTCAGTGTTGAAATTCCTAAATGAATTGAAGGTTTTTGCGGGAGAAGAAAAATAAACTCCGGAAACCCTTTTCTCTATTCTTCATGTATTCACTTGCATAATAGTGTCAATATTATTTTTCTTAATAGTTCCAGGGTTTAGTAGGAAAATGGCTAATTTTTTTTTTTAAGATGCTTCTTTTTGGTAAGAGAAAATGAGTTCTGCTTAATATGTTTAACTCTCTTTGCACAAGTTTCTGAACTTCCACCAATAGACTTGGAGATTCTGGGGGCCAAAGAATATATCTTTTATTTCTGGACCATTAACCTTTACATGGTAGAGGGAGAAGGTGTTTGTTTGGTATTAGTGGTAATTCTTAAAATATTAGTGGAGAACATTTTACTTGTAAAGGTATCTTTAAAAATAAGAGGAAAATGCTTGATGTTCAATAGATATACAATGACTAAACTAAAGATTGAATCCAGTTGAGAAATTTTTTAAAATAAGGAGAAAAAAATAAGGAAATAGGTATGTGCATTCCACCAAGTTCTTGGTAAACCTCATGTGTTCGGATCATGCCGTGATAAGTACTGTATGCATAGTGCCATCCTCTCTTCTCAAGTATGTTAAAAAAAAAAAAAAAGACTAGGAATGCATCTCTACGTATATAATTAGATTAAAAGGAAATATAAGAAAATAAAATTTAGGTGATAGGATTTTTAAAATTGATATAGTTCTTTATAAAACTGATTTGACCACAAAACATCGCAATTACCAATAATAAAGGAAAGTAATAATCACTCATGTATTTATTGCTATGATTTCCTGTGTCTAAGATTTCAGGAAAGTCTCAAAATATTGTTTTCACATTTTTAAAATTCATTCCTTTAACAGACATTTACAGAGCACCTTTGCTGAGAACTATGATTCATGACAGCTATATATACGTAAGCAAGGCAGACACAATCCTCGCTTTTTAGAGAGGGAGACAGATGATGACGGTAAATGATTTCTCAATAGTTCACTCATGCAACAGATACTGAGTGCCTCATACCCGCCTTTACTGGACCCTGAAATACAGCAGTGAACAGAATAAACAAATTCCTTGCTTTCATGGAATTTAAATTACAGTAAGGAAGAGATATTATCAATAAAAAGGTAAATACATAAAAAGTTTTAAAATGCTGTGGAGATAGATAAAGCAGGGCAATGAGAAAAGAAATAAAATCCTGGCCAGGGGGCACAGGGCGGGAGGGGTACGTCTGGCTTGAGGTTATATATAGAATGGTCAGGGGAGCCTTCTCTGAAGGAAGAGAAAGAAGGAAAGGCACAATCAGCAGAGGGAGAATATTCTACCACCCAGAGATGGTGATGATAGCACTACTGATGGCTGATAGGTATCGAGGCCTTGTTATGTGCCAGGTAGTATTCTGCACACTTTGCATGTATTAATGTGTTTATTCTTTGTGACAGCCCTATGAGGTAAATATTAAGCTTGCTTTACAGATGAGGAAACTAAGGAATAGAGCAGGAACATCAGTAGTCAAGGTCCACAATTTATAACGTGTAGAGCCACAATTTGAACCCAGGTGTAACAAAATAGAGTTCTTTTTAAAAATAAGTAAAAAAACAACAAAATAATTGCAAGCTCTGGTAAGTGGACAAATGCTATGAATAAAACAAATAAACATCTGCTTGAGATAAGGTCAAAAGAGAAGGCCTCTCCAAGAAGACTACATTTCACCCGAAAACTGGAGGATGAAGAGGAGTCATCTAAAACAAGAACTAGGCAGGGACATTCTAGGAAGAAGGAAGGGCATGTGCCAGTGTCCTGTGGTCAGAGGATCTGGGCAAATGGGAGGAGGTTGAGGGAAACCAATAAACCTGAAGCCCAAAGGATAAAGAGAAGCGTTGTGAGAGGTAAGGCAGGAGAAATGGGCCATATCCTGTAGGCCTGAAAGGGAGTTTGGATTTTATTATAAGTTACTGGGAAGCTATTTATTCAGGGTAGTATCTGTCTTTTATTTATTTATTTATTTTTTTAAGAATATCACTTTGCCTCTATGTGAGAAAGAAATTAGATTTTACTGGTCAATTAATAGAAAATGGGGGAGGTTAAGGCTCACATTTTCTTTAACTGTACAACATAAAGACAGATAAGGAACAGGCGAACAGCCTCTACGGGTATGTATAGATGCACATATAATATATGAATCCTGATGTCTAATATTTACTTATAAATAAATTAAAACTGTTTTAGAAAAACTGTCCTGGTCGTGTTCACTTTGTTTGTTTAAAAGGACCTCACGCAAGAGGGATGTTCTGCCCGTTTCCTAAGATTTCTGAATCCTTGCCGCCCCTGGATTTACTGAGTGGGGGAGCGAATACGTTCCTTGTCCCTCGTGAACTTCGTTCTTTAATTTTTGACCCTTTTCTAACTACAGAAGGTCATTAGAATGCTATTGTGGTTTCCTTGGATTTGACATGTTAAAATACCTTTTAGCTACTTATTAAATTTATAATTCTCTGTCTGTGAAAAGAGGCTGTTGATAGAAGACAGTTCTGGAACTATACAAACGAACTCCACCTCAATCTGTTTTCACAGGAATGTTCAGTGGTTTATAGTACACTGCGGTTTTGCATTTAGGATCAAATTTGGAACTGAACCACTTTCTGTTCAGTAAAGCAGAACTAAAATGTCACAGCTGTGAAGATGTATGTCTTTTTTTTTTTTTTTCCAGAAGCGAGAATTGCCCTGTCATGAGCACCACCAAGTGGCCTAAGCAGATGTGACAAGTCTACTAAGATGTCACTTGATTGCAAGGCTCCATCCAAAGACCTGACCAGCTGTTTACACGGAGAGTATCAGTTTTTAAGCATAATTTTCAACAAATGAAGTCAATGACTCAGAATCCATTTGTTAAACTTTTCAAAATTTAACCAAAGAATAAAAATCACTGCTGCAGTTTGAAGTCCCAAATGTGGCTATAAATAGTGCTGTTTGATGCCCTCACTATAGTATCATAAATAGGGACAATGATAGAAGAGAACTAAAAATGAACCCGAAACTTTGGAACCTCTTTCTTCCCACTAACGTGGGCTGCCCCCTTGCACACGGCCGTAGAAACACATTCCTGTCTCTTCCTGGGGTGTAATCCACCTTCTCTGAGCAACTTCAGCCTGGGAACAGGAAGGGGATGAATTGCCATACTCTCAGTTTCGTATTATAACATTTCTCATCTCATATATGTATGAGAATAACATTTAAAGATTTTTCACATTGACACCTTGTCTGATTTTTTTAAAGCTATTCAAAATCTAGGTTTAGAAGCACTAGAAAATGTGGCCCCTGCCCCTGGAGAAGATGAGAATCAAAGGACAACACAATACTGTCACCTCCTTCAGTTACAAATATAAACTGTGTCCTGTGGGGGTGGGGGGAGTATGCTGGGTGGCCTCAGGTAAAGAGAGTTGACTTGAAAGCAATACCTCAAAGAAAGCCTCCTAGACCCTCCATCCTCAGCCCTGCCCATTCAATTCAGGCCTCACTTCCAATTTCACAAAATTAAAACACATTTTAATTGATGAGGATTTTAGGAATTTTAATTTTAGGGTCAAAGAATGTTATCTGGAAATCATTACTCTAAGTAATAAACAAAAGCCATTAAAAACGAATGTCATTATAATTGAAAAAAGCATGCCGTAATACACGGATACAGCATTTAAGAGTCTGAAGTATTATTGTTAAGAAAAATCCATATGGGGGGGGTGGTTCCATAGTAAAGTCTGAAGTATTATTGTTAAGAAAAATCCATATGGAGGGGTGGTCCCATAGTATAACGGTTAGCACGTCACTTTACATGCAGAAGGTCCTGGGTTCGCACCCCAGGTGGAGCCAGGGACCATACTCCGGGTGCGCCAGGCCCCGGGTGCGGGCCGTGAGCGTGTGGGAGGAGACGCCCCGTCTTCAGAGATCCAGTTCTTAAGTGGAAACAGCAACATCCATAGGTCAGGATTGGAAGGGGGTGTGGAATTAAAGGGGGGAGGGGAAGAAAAATCTATATGTATATGCCAGTATAAACAGGTTTCTAAGTAGATGGTGATTGGTAAGGAACTGGAGGCCTGACAAGTGCCTGATTTGACTGAGGACACAGAGCAACGAAGTGGCAGAATCCTCTGATCCCGCCTTTGCCTTCGTGTGGTGTTTTGCAGTCTACAGAATGCTTTTGGGTCCTTTCGCTTCTTTCATTTGAGCCATACAAAAAAAGAGGGCCACGTCCCCCCACCTAGAGTTAAGGAGACTGATTCTTTCAGAGAAAATAAATGATTTGCTGGTGGGTAGAACCAGGCCAGGTTTGCTTAACTCTGCAACAATTTGGATTGATTTTATAGTTTTCAAAGCACTTCAGTGTTTCATTATTTCTCCCAGGAATGCTGCAAGATGGGTAAAGCAGACATCATTGCTAATTAACAAGTTAAAAAACCAGCATTAAGGGGAGGAAGAGATTTGTCTACTGTCAGGCAGAGCTAGAGCTGGACGTAGAACCAAATCTCTGAATTCTAAACCAGTTTCCTTCCTACTATTTTCTATGCTACGATCTATATTTTAATAACCATCTACTGTAAAAATCAAAAGTGAAGTGACTAAGAGACCCCCCAAAAAATAGGAAAACTAGATAGAATTTTTCCAAAAAAAAAGTAGGCCCCAAAAAGGAGACAATTTTCGTTATAAGATTTACACACACTCATCAGAAGGAACGAAAAGCCATCAAAATGCACTAAAGTCATACTTTAAAATCATATGTGAAAGAAAAAATGTCCACTCAGGATAATGAGTTAGAGTAGAGGTCCCCAACCTTTTTGGCACCAGGGAACTGTGATCCTTTGAGAATCGAATGCCTGGTGATCTGAGGTGGAGCCGAGGCGGTGATGCCAGCGCTGGGGAGCGGCTGCAGATACAGATGAAGCTTCTCTAGTTCCCATACCACTTACCTCCTGCTGTGCGACCCAGTTCCTCACAGGCCACAGGCTGGTACCAGTACCAGTAACTGTCCGTGGCCCAGGGTTTGGGGACCCCTGCGTTAGGTCAGGTCCAGTAGAAATTTCGACAACTTTCCTCATGTTGTCATCATCTCTTTTAAAATGTAATGAAATGAAGAAAAGAGGTGGGATTCAAGCTAAGTTCCCCTTACCAGGCTGGATGTGTCAGAACCCGCATTTATCATGCAGCAACCGCAAGAGCGAAGAAAGCCAGGACCTTGACCTTTTACTCTAAATATCTTTGGGACCGCAAAATAGATAGCAGGAAGGATAGAAACTAAAAGACTTATCAGAAACGGAAATTTGAACTCAGCTTTGAGGCAGATCTGTAGTACCATACTGTATTCTGTGTAAAACTAGCTAAGACAGCGTGGGGGAAAGCTGAGAGATGGGTTGAGGGTGTCCCAGAGGGTGGGTTGTGTTGCTTGGGGGAATGGATCTTAGCTGAGGAAAGCATGCAAAATACTGATTTTACAATGAAGCGTGATCAGACTACTGTCAGGCTGAGGCTACCAGTTCGCAGTTGTTTGCAACAGACAGAGCTTTAGACAGATTAGACAGAGACGAAACCAGTCCTTAACCATTTCTCCTTTTAGAACGGAGAGAAAAGAAAGTTCTGTATGTACAGGTGTGGGGTTAGATAGGTGGAAATGTGGAGAATACAGATGTGACCGACCTGATGTGGAAGGGTGTGTGTGTGTGTGTGTGTGTGTGTGTGTGTGTGTGTGTGTGTGTGTGTTAAAAAAGCATTTGGATTGGGCTAAAAGTCCTGTACTCTGGGGAGTGGAAGTGGGTGATATGTAAGCAGAAACAAAAATCAGTCTTTCACTAGAGAAACACTTTGAACTTAGAAGATATTTCAGTCAAATACATTTCCTGCCTACTCCCTAGGCAAATATTTAAAATAAACAGGAAAAAAATCTCTCTTGTATTGATAACACTCCACCCCATTTCTCCATAACAGGTTGGCTCTAGAAAAGGTCTAACTCATTATCTACTAACTAACAAAAATCTAACACGCATGGGCCGCCGTACAGTTTGTATAATTTGACTCGTCTCTTCATGGCTTGGGGGCTTGGACTGTCTGGTGAAAAAGGCAAATCATGTGGGAAACAACTTGCTTGAAAAACTAACCCTCAGTGTGAAGGTAATTTCCGCTACTCAGGACTACTGAGCTCTTTCAGAAAGAGGTGGGTCTTCTATTTGTATGCAGACCTAGAGTAAGCCACTGTGCCTCCGGCAGGGTGATTTGTTAAATATTAACGAATCTGCAAGCTATAAAGAACCCTGGGGTGGCCTAATTGCTTTTGAACTGCTTAATTCCTGTGAGTAATCCACTTCGTTAATTTTGCAGAGCAGTACTTAGTCTGTGTTAGATCTTTCATGGCTCATTTCCAAAATGTTGACATTAAGGCAACAACATTGTTTGCAAACTAGTCTGCCAAACAAGACATTAAAAGAAACACCAGAAACTTTGAATTACATTCCCTTTCCTGGACTGTTCCACTGAATGCTTTAAAGAGTAAAACTCTCTTGATCTAAGCTGTCTAGTGTTTTCTTACCATGGCTCTGTCGTAGACTAAATAACAACTCCCCAAAAAAGTCAGCCACCTAATCCCAGAACCCATGGAGATTACCTTAAGTAGCAATAGGGACTTTGCAGGTGTGATTAAGTCAAGGATTTTATGACAGGGAGATTGTGCTGGATTATCTACGTGAGGCTGACATAGTCACAAAGGTCCTCATAAGAGGAGCACAGCGAGGTCAGGGAGAAGAGAAGCAGGTTGATGATGGAAGCAGAGATGGGAGTGATGCGGCCTCAAGCCAACCACACGGCAGCCGCTAGAAGCTGGAAGAGCCGAAGAACACATTCTCCCCTGGAGCTTCCCAAAGGTACCAACCCTTCCAACAGCTTGATTTTAACTCTATAAGACATCTCAGACTTCTGACATCCACAACTGTAAGACAAGAAATTTGAGTTGTTTTCAGCCACTAAGAGTATGGCAATTTGTTACACACCAACAAGAAACCTCAAACCAGATCCACTTGTAAATGTATGAAAAGTTTGAAACATAATAGTAAAACAGCCTACAAAACAGCCCCCGTGTCTGCTCACCCTTAGCCATTTTCTGAGCACAGTGCTCATTCCGTTACTCAGGTATATAAGCTGTCGTTGGCCGGGATCCATCTGATTGGATCACATGTAGTTACACTAACGGAAACCCGAGGGTATGAAGAAGGTCGATGCCAGGCAGTCCGCCCGGTGCGATGCTGCAGTGTGGAGAGTGACCAAGCAAAGGAATCAGATCCTTTCCCAGGGAGTTTTGAGTGCAAGACAGCAAGAAGGCAATAAAAGTACCAGGAAAAAAAAGAGAGAGAGAGAAGTATAAAAACAGAGAGAAAGG
The DNA here is from genome assembly GCF_000325575.1 of Pteropus alecto. Classification (NCBI taxonomy): domain Eukaryota; kingdom Metazoa; phylum Chordata; class Mammalia; order Chiroptera; family Pteropodidae; genus Pteropus; species Pteropus alecto. The sequence continues at coordinate 11,847,179 of NW_006436282.1, read as the reverse complement.
GTGGGTAGAAAGGCAGAGGGGTAAAGAGGACAGAGTAAGTAGAAAAGGGAGCAGAGGACACCAAATTCTAGGGACCAGGTTGTCACACTGCTCTGTGGTTCCCAGTGCCCACAGTGGCCCCACCAGGGGGTGGGGGTGGGGCCTCAAATAACTTTTAATATGGTGAACAGTAGTAAATTGCATTCAGTTCCTCATGAGACCTGGACTGCTGCTGAGACTGGTTCTTGTGTTTCCTTATTTCCCATGTAACCTTACAATTACCAGACCCTACCTGAGATGACCTGAGTAGTTTCTGTCCTTATGATCATAAAGAGCCTGAACGTGATTTTCTCTTCCTTAGTCTCACTCTTTTAAAAGATCTTTGAGGGCAAAGGTCATCGACATTACTTCAAAGAAGATAAACAAATAGCCAACGAGCACTTGAAGAGATGCTCAATGTCATTAGAGAAATGCAAATCAAAACTACAGTGAGAGAGTTCCTCACACCCAATCACTCAAAAAAGTGTTGAAGATGTAGTGACATAAGAACCCTCAACCAACGCAGAAGACAGTTTGGTGGTTCCTTAGTAAATTAAACAGACTTGCAATATGACCTAGGAATTCCACTCCTGGGCATATACACAAAAAAATCTAAAACATAGGTGTTCAAATGAAAACTTGGATGCGAATGTTCACAGTGGCACTACTCACAATAGCCAGAAGATAGAAATGGCAAAAATGTCCATCGATGGATAAACAAAGTTTGGCATATCCACACCATGGAATATCACTCATCTATAGAAAGGAATGAAGAACCGACCCGTGCCACAACACGGATGAACCTAGAAAACATTACACGAAGTAAAAGAAGCCGGACACCAAAGCCTACATATTGTATCAATTCCACTTGTATGATATCTCCGTAGTAGGGAAACCCGGAGAGACGGAAAGCAGACTCGCGGTTGCCAGGAGTTGTGGAGACACGGGAGTAACTGCTCGACCGGCAGAGCTTCCTCTGGGAGAGAATTAGAGAGTGGCAACGGTCGCACAGCATTGCGAATGCACTAAATACTATGTTTTAAAATGGTTAAAATGGTGAATTTCATGCTGTGTGAATTTTACCACCAAAGATGCCTAGAAATGTATTTCATGTGGTATGTTTATTTATTTGCCACATTTTATAGATATTTTCTTCACCTTGTGATATGCTGACAGAGACCCCAAATCCTATCCTTGCTCCAAGTGGCTTTGGGACTCACATTATTCCTTCATCATCAAGGGTCCAGTCTAGGATGCATAACACAGACATTTCTCCGTGATTTATCAGAATCGGACCCAAGACTCTTTTCATGCGGGACTCTGTTGCCAGCCTACATACTCTGCTGTCAACATATAGCTTGTTTTATAAAAAGGAGTAGAAAGCTAATGAATGATATTTCTCCAGATTAATCTGATCCTGGACCAGCCTCTGAAGGAGCAAGAAAAGCTATACACAATTTAGATCCACGCAGGCCCTTTATTTCACAATTTTGAGATCAATATATCCTAATTAAAAAAAACAAAAATGATCTTGTAGGGAAGGAAAAATAACTTCTCTACACTTCCAGGTTTTTGGCTGAGACCCCCAGTAATAAAAGACGGATTAAAAGGAGAAAAACAAAAGTTTAATAGCATGTATACCTCCTGTACACCTGGGAAATATCCAGGAAAAACTGAGTAATGGCCCAAGCCACCACCTTAAATACCTTCATCAACTTAAGTAAAAAGAAAATGGGGGTAGGGGTGGGAAGAGTCAGTTATGAGAGGTTACCAGGAAAAGCAGTCAACAAGGATAAGGTTGTTATGCAGTTCTAAGTGCTTGTCTTCTCCATAGATAAGAGTTTCTAGAAATTTGGAGTCATCCTTCTCTTCCTGGCACAGAGAGGGAGATGCCCTTGCAAATGGAGACGTATTGACCCTTACAAAAACAGTAACTTCTACTTGGTTTTCAAAGATTCTCTCTTGTTTACTATTTCTTAAAAATAACCAGCCTAAAATAATCCTTATGCTAAAGAGGCATATTTTGTGGTAGCAAATTCTGCTCCACATCAATCCTTGATAATAAGAGTCAGTCACTAAGTGGACTAAGAAGTTAATGATGACATCATTAGGGGATCATTTCCTTAAAGACAGTTACTATAAAAGAATGTTATCGGTATATGTCACCAAGTTCTTCAACAGAATTAAACTTCCCAAATGAAGAAAATGATAGATTGTCCCACCGTTGCTGAAAGAGATACAAAGAAAACTAAATTACATTTTATGCTTCTAAAATATTCTGGAAGTGTTTTTTTCTATCAGCAGATGGCGCTGCCAACATAGCACTGAAATGTAAAAGATGACTGCCCACTTTCAATAGTCCCTTTATTATATAGGAAATTTGGAATCATTTATTAATTTTTTGTATCAATGCCATGCTTATAATAAAGTTCACTACTCTTGGCATTAGTTGGCCACCTCTGGAGTTCTGAAATCCTAATAAATTTAAATCAATTACCACATAGAAAGAGCCTTTTAAAACATTATCTTTATTGTTATTAACTAACCTGAATTGGGTATTTTCTGTGGGGTAGGTGCTGGATCTTCACATAAGCTTCTTACTTAATCCTAACAAATAGAAAGGGTATTATTTCCATTTTACAATGGAGAAAACTGAGTCTTAAGTAACTTATAGTCTTTGCCTAAATCACACATCTGTGTAAGAAATAGAATCAGGGTTCAAAATGAAGTATGGCTCCCTCCAAACCCCACATCCTTAACCACGCTGCCTCCATGGCACATACAGTACTCCCAGCATTTTGAAAAAAGCATTTCAAAGACAATCTTACTAGATGAATATCAACATAGGTAATCTTGAACTACAGAACACACAGATGACCCTAATTCACAGCATTTTAAAAGCTAATTTGATTTAACTCCCAAATGCTGCTTACATCCAGAATTCATTCAAAGCTTAAAATAAGTTTGACCTTATTTCTGTTTTGAGAAAATTAAGAATGAAAAGTAATATTCCACTGAGTCAAATTGCTAGGGAA
>NW_006436282.1:11838666-11844101 GCF_000325575.1 Pteropus alecto | reverse complement strand
CAAGAAATGATGCAAACTCCACTTAGTGTGTAAAAAAAAAAAAAAAGAAAGAAAGAAAAAGAAAAACAACGTTAAATTAATGAAACGGTAACAAAGAAATGGGAAAGAAATATGTTTGCATACTTAAAATTTGACATTTTTATGATCAGATATTTTTCTAAGCTGTTCAGGGGAAAAACCAGTAGTTTGTCTATTATGACACTATTCTGAGTAAAAACTTAGATACATAATGCAGAAGTTAAAATAAAAGTAAGACACAGGAGTAAGCATTCTAAATTTTTCTGATAGGCAAATCCTCTGTGTTGATTTAAAAAGGTTATTTGTTTTAGAAACATCAGCACAGTAAGAGTTTTTCCTCCAATATAAAAAAAGCTAGTCATCTCTGAAGTAAAGATAAACTGGGGACTTGTCATAACCCAGCATTTTACATTCCAATTCGGTCCTTTAATGTCACCACCTTTCAGGAGAGGAAAAGTCACTCTAGAGTCATGAACACTATTTGAATAAATTGAATCAGGTTTTCTCCCCAGGCACCTACAATAGACCCTTGAGAGCTAGGCTGGACAGTACTGTTTCTCTTGTTTCTCTGAAACAACACAAAAACCAAATGACTCCCTTTACCAGAAGCTGCACCTAAACACTGGCCCTTGACATTTTACCTTTTCAGTAGCAAATCAGGACAGACCAGAGATGAGAGAAACCTCTCTCGGGCTTTCCCAGGACATCAAGGCCCTTTCATGCATGGCTGATAAAACCAACCTCATGGGAGGGACGTGAAGACAAAAGCAACCCCAAGAGGCCCCAGCACGCCAAAGCATAGCCTCTGACTTATTCATCTTCACACCTCCCTCCCCACCCCAGCACCACAACTCATCAGTTTTCTTCTTTTCAATACTGTTCCTGATTTGTTGGCCAAGCATAACTCGTGTTGTATTCAAAACACAAGGGCCATCATCAGAAGACAAAAGTATCAATCATATATCAAATAAGGGTTGGACAGCTACTATGGGCTCATAATCAAAGCACTGCAAATGATGTAAAAACACCTTGAACATGACCACTGCCTGCCCTCCAGGCCTGTATAATTTAGTTTTTCCTCTCTGACCAACATAAATGCAACAGTTTGCATATAATGCAAGCTGGTCTATTAGTTATTATGGTGAACAATGGAAAGAAGTCAATTTTCAAGACACTTTAAAACAAACTGTATTTGTCACCAGTACTGAGAACCTTGCCCTTATCCCCAGTATCAGTATACTCTCTGGATCACCAAGGTCACGTCATTACATCAGATACTAATCTGGCCTTCTGAATTTTCTGTAATGTATTAACCTCATGATGCCCATCAGAGCCATGAGAGAAGACAAATCAAGGCCTTCATCACAGCTTGAGGAAGAAAGATGTTGTAGAGATATTTAGACCAAGCCTCTCTCTATAACTTTTACAGTTTTTCCCTAGGTGCAACCTTCCCATCACTAAAGCCATTCCTGCAAAAATCAGCAATAGGGACCATTATCAAGAGGGAAAAAAATGATCTTTTGTTACTTGTACTTGGATTCTAAACCAGGGATCATGGGCCCTTGATAAGCCAAATTATATACACACAAGTCTGATATTCAACCAGTAAATATGGATACCATCATTCTAGTTGTGAGTATGCTGAAATAGTTTCTCCATGAGTTGATAAATAGGTACTGCCACAATTGCTCACCATCAAGTCCGCCCCCCCACACACACACATGTGGAGGACCCTTCTTTTCCTCTAGAACCCACAGCCATCACTAGAGATGGCACCCATTTGGTTTGTCAGTACCTAAGGCATAACAATTGTTAAATACTCTGAATCTGTTCCTACAGTGTGTGCCAATTCATCATGGGAAAATAAACTTAATACAACATCTCTTGGGAGGATAGAATTTTTTCTTTTACCATTTTGCCTAATAAGAAAAGGAAACACTAGATGGGCTCTATCTTTCCAACCATTTGTAGATACTTTGCTTAAACAAATGTGGATTACCTGATAACTGTATACTTGACATACAAATGTCAGAACTTCCTTCCAAATATCAAACAAATTTTTCGTTTAAGGTCACTGAATCTTTTGGTTCTTCATATCTTTATTATGCAGAGGAACTTCAAAAACACCTGATAAGTCATATAATTAAAAATATTTAAAGGAAGATTTAAATTTTAAGATTTAAGCTCATTAGAATTAGACTCTCTGTGAGCTCATGTGTGAATTTTTTGTTTATAACCTATTAAGATTATTTTTCTTTAAAATTCCTTGGGGACCTCTAACAGTTTTATCATTGATGAGGGTAAAAAATAGCAAGATATGCGAAGTAGTTAGTAGTTGTTTCTAATCCACAATTTCGGAGAATGGATCCTATTGCTGTAATATACTCAGATGTTCCTTTTTCTCCGTGGCAATGTAGATATGCAAATCTTGATGTCACGGGTTCTTCTCCAGATACTTTCTACCACAATATAAACATGTATCTTTTTTCTTCTAGTTCAAGTTTCGCTTCTCTGCTCATTTGCTTGCTCTGCTCTCCCTTGTTTGTAGTGACACCTAATGTCAGCATCAGAGAATATCTTCAGCTCAGCCCCGTCAGGCTTCCCAACTCGCTGAGCTCTTCAGGTTACAAAACCTCACCTCAGCAGGTGAAGTTCACTAAACTCGTTAGGCCATGAAAAATGACCAAAACTGACTTAAATTTGTTTAAAATGAAAATAAAATTCTTACTTGAAACTATTTGAGTCATAAATTTTCAAAACTGGCTGTTTCTTGAGAGAAGTCTCCCCTTTACCTAAATATATTATATAATACCTAATATGTTATATCAGTTCATCTTATTGATAAAGTGTTTTTTTAGTTTCTGGGCTTAGGGACTCATTTGAATAATAGTTATACTAATAAATAAAGTAATTAATATTTATGAGGAAGATATCGAACATCATTTTTTATATTCATTTATCTCTTTACAGAATGAGAGCAACTTGACCTTTGTACTTTGTCTTATCTCTAGTAACAACTTGGTCCAGACTAGGACATGTCTGGGAAGGTACTGTTCACTTTCTGTCACTTTTCATGTTCCCTTTCATTTAATCTTCACAACAACTGTATAAGATGATCATTATAATCATTTCTATTTACATTAATAAGTTGTTTGCGGTCACAACTTACTAATCATGTATTTACTAATCATGTATTCAGACCCAGACATCTTGGCCCTTGAGCAGAAGGACAATTGGAGATTGGGTATAGAGACCAAACAACCCCACGATCATGATTATGATCATGATTCCTCAAGTGATTCCTATAAGTAATAAGTCGTCATGACCATTGTTAAGGCAATGATGATAATGTTGGAGGAAGCTTCTCTGCTCATTTGCTTGCTCTGCAAATATGTGGTTAATACCAGTGGTCCCACTGTGAAGTGTGCAATAATTCCCCTTTCGTGTTCTTGCTTTCTCTCCAATCAGCCTTAGAGAATGAGCTCTCCATCCTTACCCACCATGGGACTACTCGTCCAGATGTTAGAACCTGTCTATTCTTCCCGAGGGCCACCACTCTTAACCACAATGTATAATGCTTCTCTTAATAGAAAAACACACCAAATTTGGATTCAAAAGATCTAAGTTAGAAACCAGGCTCTGTCAGTATGAGCTTGGGAAAATCACTAAACCCATTTAGGCTCAACTTAAAGTAGAATAATGGCAATTCAAATTCAAAATGGCAACCTGAGCCCACATTTTTCTAAACTCTCCTTTGAATATTGTAGGGGGAAAGAAATTACCTCCTCGTAAACTACCGAAAGGTATATTTAGCCAAACTGAAAATTCAAGGAATCACTTAAGGTAGCACAGGTAAGATCAAAATGAAAAAAAAAAAAAAAAAGGAATAAGGTGCCCATAATCTAAAACACATAAAAGAAAGCCATCAGGGGCATAAATGAAGGAAGCGCTTTATAAGTTTGTAGTGATGCCTGAAAATAAGGCCAAGATATGGGATGGTGGGTGGGACTGAATTTCAGTTCTGCTGGGGTTTCCAGAAAGTACAGAAAACTTGGAGTCTTTGTATAGTGAGGGAGCCACAAAGGCACTCACAGTGTAAATCAGCAAAGACACTGGCTTAGGAAACTGAGGTTACTCCCAAGGTTTCATGTCTGGCTGGACACGCCTCCATAGAGGCATTGTAACTTACATATAGAAAAACAAGGCCTGTAGCCACAAACAGAGAACAATTCACAACAGAAAAGATGTTTATAATTGAAAAGTGTGAGTGCTAAATTTTTTAATGTAAAGTAAAGCAATTAATAATAAATTGACTACTACCAGAATCCAACTAGTTAGAAAACAAAATTAAGAAATTCTGGCCTGTGAGGAAGAGAGTAAAGAGATGAAAATTATTAAGGACACATAGATAACGGTGTCAAAAATCTAATATACAAAAAAAAACCAAGATTTTCAGAAAAAAAATTAAACAGAATGAAAATCAATAACCAGCTACCTAATAAGAAAAAACACTTCTAGGAACTGAACACAGCTATTTCTGTTTACATTTTAAAAATTCATTGAGTTCTAGGCAAAATTAAAGAGTATAAATTTATTTATTTTAAATTTACTTATTTAAATTAGTTTCAAGTATACAGTACATTGATTAGACGTCTATATGGTTCATAAAATGATCACCCCAATTGCTCCCTTCTTCCCCTGGCCCTCTACTTAGCCATCAACTACTAAGTTGTACTTCTTTAACCCCATTCTCCCAGCCCCCCCAACCTCCTTCCCCTCTGTCCATCACCAAATTGTCTACTATATTTGTGAGCCTATTTTTGATTAGTTTGTTCTTTTTGTTCCTTAGATTCTGCATATCAGTGAAATCATATGGTATTTATGGTATTTCTCCGTCTTATTTCACTCAGCATAAGAACCTCTAGGTCCACCCATGTCATTGCAAATGGTAGGATTTCATTTTTTTCAATGGCTGAGTAATATTCCATTGTATATATGAACCATAACTGTTTTATCCAATCATCTGTTGATGGGCATCTAGGTTGCTCCCATATCTTGGCTATTGTAAATTGCGCTGCTGAAAATTGGGGAGTGCATAGATCTTTACAAATTATTGTTTTGGTTTTCTTTGGATAAATACACAGAAATGCAATTGCTGGGTCAAAAGGTATGTCCATTTTTAATTTTTTGAGAAACCTCCAGACTGTTTTCCACAGTGGCTATACCAATTTGCAATCCCACCAATAGCTCCTTTTTCTCCACATCCTCACCGACACTTGCTGTTCTTTGATTTATTGATGATAGCCATTCTGGCAGGTATGAGATGATATCTCATTGCGGTTTTAATTTGCATTTCTTTGATGATTAGTGATCTTGAGCATCTTTTTATATATCTATTGGCCATCTGTCTTTCAGCT
>NW_006436282.1:11836124-11838567 GCF_000325575.1 Pteropus alecto | reverse complement strand
CTTGCCTGAGGAGATATATCTGAAAAGAAATTCTTCTTAATAATATCAGAGAGTTTACTGCCTATGTTTTCTTCCAGAAGTTTTATGGTTTCGGGTCTTACATTTAAGTCTTCAGTCCATTTTGAGTCTATTCTTGTATATAGTGTAAGAAGGTGGTCCAGCTTTTTTTTTTTTTTTTGGCATGTTATCTGTCCAATTTTCCCAACACTATTTATTAAAGAGACTGTCTTTACCCCATTGTATATTCTTACCTCCTTTCTCATATATTAAGTGAGCGTATAGGTGTGGATTCATTTCTGGGCTCTCTATTCTGTTCCATTGATCAATGTATCTGTTTTCATGCCAGTACCATGCTGTTTTGATTACTGTAGCTTTGTAGTATAGTTTGATATCAGGTAGTGTAATATCTCCAACTTTGTTCTTCTTTCTTAAGATTGCCATGGCTATTCAGAGTTTTTATTTTATTTATTTATTTATTTATTTACTTTTGGCTCCATATAAATTTTAGAATTATTTGTTCTAGCTCTCTGAAAAATGCCATTGGTTATTTTGATAGGGATTGCATTGAATCTACAGATTGCTAACATCGCCATTTTAACAATGTTTATTCTTCCTACCCATGAACACAGTATATGCTTCCATTTATTTATATCTTCTTTAATTTCTTTTTTCAATGACATAATTTTCTGAAAACTGGTCTTTTACTTTCTTGGTGAATTTGATTCCCAGGTATTTTATAGTTTTCGACGCAATTGTAAATGGGATTGTTTTCTTAATTTCGCTTTCTGAAAGTTCATCATTGGTGTATAAAAATGCCACTGACTTCTGAATATTTGTTTTGTAATCTGCTAATTTACTGAATTCATTGATCGGTCCTCACAGCTTTTTGGTGGAATCTTTAGGGTTCTCTGCATATAGTATCATGTCATCAGCAAATAACGAGAGTTTTACTTCTTCCTTTCCAATTCAAATTGGAAAGAGTATAAAGTCATACTTGACAATGTCTTGAGTAATTTTTTTTAAATTTCAGAGGACTCATATTAGCCTCAAATCTTCTACACTAAACAGAAGACAGTACACTAAACAAGTAGAACACTAAATGGCTACATCTAGAATTCATTAAACCACAAATAATTTAACATCCAAGCAAGCTCTCACACCCATGAGAGGAACAGAAAGACACAGTAGATTTATACAGATCAATACATATCACCCACAGATCCTTGCTCTAAAATTCTACAAAACAGACAAAAAAAATCCAATGAGACAGATATGATGTAAGAGAAATGTCAATGAGAAATAAAACCAATAAAAATAAATGTCAAAAATGTTGAAAGTTTAATTATAAAACAAGCAAATGCTAAATAACTTTATCAGTTAGAGTGCTGTTGATTAAAAGTGACAGAAAACTTTGACTTAGTTGGCTTAAACAATAGAAAAAATATTTTTAAGAACAAGCCCTAAGTCATGATGGTTCCAAGAATAGTTAAAACAGTGACTTGATATTTAAACTCGCACACACACACACACACACAGATTCTTTTCATCTTTCTATCAAGCTCTTTAAAGTACGTCAACTGTGTTGCTTTTAACCACTCTCATTATATCAAGGTGTTTGCCACAGTTTCACCCATTACTACCAGATATAACTATATACAGTGGGAAAGGGGTCATTTTCTTTACATTTATTGATTTTTATTAATGAGAAAAAACTTTCATTGGTCAGAATCTTATCACGTGTTCATACTTAAACCAGTGCTGGCTTAGAATGGGTCATCACATTTGGATTAGAATAGACAAGGACTTCTCAATCTCAGCACTATTGACATTTGGGCTGGATAGTTTTTTATTGTGAGATCTGTCCTATGCATTGTAGGATATTTAAAATCTTTCCCAGCCCTCTATGCACTAGACACCTATAGCAACTTCTTCCACTGTGACAATCAATAATGTCTCTAGACATTGCCAAATGTCCCTGGTTGAAAACCACTGAAATAAACTAATAAAGATATCCCTCTGGGGCTAGCTATGGGGCCCACCTCCCCTAAATATACAAGGGTAAAGAAAAAAGAGACTACCTGAAGAAAATCAGTATCTTTCAGAAAAGAGGCTTATATGAAAGAAAAATAGTCTAAGTAAGCAACCAACAGAGTTTAGTACAGTAATTTTTTAAAAGGAGTATACAGCAAATGTGAAATTAAATGTGAAATTAAAATGTGAAATTAAAACCCTGCATTATCTGAAACAAAACAAACGGAAAATGAATGAAGAGATTTCACAGGGCTGAGGACTTGTTCACTCATCAAGCACACAAAATATAAGTCTGTACTTAGAAAATTACAATATGCAATTTAGTTGACTTGGAGAATATGTCTTTAAGCATTAATTTTCATTGCGGATTTGTATGTACAATATTTAGTCCCTAAGAACCCTGACCTATTGC
>NW_006436282.1:11786320-11836092 GCF_000325575.1 Pteropus alecto | reverse complement strand
GTATCCTCTTCCAGGGGACATTCCTCTATTAATATTTCTGAAGTCATTAAAATAAAATAATTCCCCACACAAAGATGTATAACTCCCCTAGAAACATAATTTATTACGTGGCTTGGTGTTTTCACATTTGCAGCTTATGAATATAATTTAGCTTTTACAGATTAAGTTATAGCCTTTAAACTTGAATTTATCTCATTATAAACATTATAGTTGCCATCTTAAGATTCTTCATTCTCCAATCTCACAATCAGATCATATCCATACTCTCTCCAGCTCTGTAAGTGGAGCTGGCTGTCTAACACATCACCCAAGAGCCCCGCCCCTCTGTACTCCCCAGACATACTGCTTATTCCTCTCCTTCCTCTGGCTCTGTGACTCACTAGCTCTGCTTTCTTTTCCCCATTGTCTGAACAGCTCTTCATTCATTTGAATACTATTTTTAAATCCAGGGCAGACTTCCTATGGCTGCCTCCCAACTCTGCACGCTCCATTTTAATTGCACCCATAATTTCCAAAATAGGCTCTTCCCTAAACTGGATCTGGGGAAACTGAGTGGCCAGTTTGGTCCCTGACTTCCCTCCATGGAAAGAAAAATGCTCTCCCTATTCAAGGCATAGAGACATTTTTTATGGATAAAAGTAAAATGTTACCCCCACAGGCTACGGATAAGAGCCTAATTGAAGGACTTGAATCTCCAATCCAAAAGCTATACTCACAATTCTGTTTACTCTTATCTGGCCCACAGGGCAAGAACCAAGGAATACATCCTATTTATATTTATATTGTGAAATATCACATTTGCCGAGTGTTTAGTTGTACTGCCATGAAAAAGAGACTTGAGATGCTGAATGAAAGGGTTGTTTTTTTGCAATGGGAAATGTAGTGATTCTTGACAGAGTAAGAATCTATAGGCTGCTGACACTGAATATGAGAGGCTTATAAAAACACTATGATTTTAAATGCTTGGTGTAAAATAACATTGCTAAAAACAAATTCTGTAGATATCTATTCCTTTAATCCAAAGAATCTTTTTTTTCTGTAAACAAAGTTTTTAAAGTAAATATTTGTCTCTACAGGATTTACAAAATAAAGATAATTTTTTCTATAGAATAGTCTTTCTCTTTCATTTAATAGTTTCATAAGTACCTGTTCTGATATGATACACTATTCAATATTATTAAATAAAAAATAGAAGTTCAGAAGTATTGATAGAATGGCACCATTTGTGTAAATAATAAAAAATAGATATATACAGAGATGGTAGATGATAGGTAGGGAGATAGACAGACAGACAGACACTAAATGGATAAGGACATGGTTGAATATAGAGAAAATATTTCTGGAAGAAGCCTCAAGAAGTTGATAATTATTGTCTCAGTTAGAAGACACATAGACTGGAAGATGGGTGGGAGGGAGATCTGTTTTCCACTGTTGACCTTTTCGCAATGTTTATTTTTTTAGTATTCTGAGAGATTAACAAACTGAAACATAGACAGATGGACACACAAATACACACACACACACACACAATGGATAGGTAATCCTAAACCTAAATTCAATTTATGACTTATGTGATGAATTATTTTGCCTTTTTATTTTGACACAAAATATACTTGAAAAATGTTTTACCACAATACTGGACTAATTATGAAATTTTTAAGTCTAACTGTTAGATAAATATAAACAAACTAATTGCCTGTTTTCCTATATTTTGCACAGTAAAGTAAAGGGTTTTATAAAAACACTGTGAAGAGTAATCGAATTATAAAAATGTGGAATTTTAAAACAACATTTTATTTATTTTTTCTCTCTCTGGAAAAAAAAAATAACACTGATCTCTTTAGCTGTTAATTGCATTCCTGTAAACAGAGTAACCCTTAGGAATTTCTGTTTGCTTCATATCTAATCTGCGAGGCTCACTGAACATTCATCAAAAACAGAGGTGTACACACAGTTCCTACATTCATACCAGTTTCTTTCTTTCCCCTCCTTTTTTTTTTTTTCTGGTGTTGAACTCCAGCCAAACATTAAATTACCTTGGGAAATAAAAGGTAGAAGAGAAAACAGCCCAAAGATTGTATTTGGCTCCATTTTATGAGGACATTCAACCTTAATTTAGAGAAAAAGAAAATTTTGTTGTTGTTTTTTAGCGTGAGAAACACGAGAACTGGAAAGAAATACAGGGTTTTTCAGACAAGCCTATTTTTGTAAGTTTGCCAGGTGACTGCGCTCTTGTTTCAATGCAGGTGGGGCTGTAGGTCAGAGGTGTGTGTGTTCGTGCGTGTGTCAATAAATCCACACCCATTTTAAACCAGAAACATCCAGAATATACTTCCAGCAAGAGCACTGGCTAGTTCAGGTAAGCAAGTAAACTTTCTCGATTATTTAATCAGTGGTCAAGCTCTGCTATATTTCAATAACCCAAAGATTGCTATTCAAAAGTGAGGTCTTCAGTAAAGGTTAGGGAACGTTCAATGAGATTCTATATTTTTCTTCTAATGAACTGAATTTCCTTTGCTGGCTTCATACTTTCATTCTTTACTTATATTAATGATATCATAATAAAATAGCATTGACCAAAAAAGGACCCTTCAAAAATTATGCTACAAGTAACAATTGTTTTTCCCTATTTTCTTTTAAATGTTGTTTTATTTTAAAATAAAGAATATTTTTATGTAATATCTAAGTAAATGGCATGTTGAATTACTTTTGAAAAGTAAAATACTAGTGTTAGAAAATGTTAACTGGCCAATATTTATAACACCTAATTGTAGACTTTTGGTTATGTGCCTCCTGAGTACACTGTAAGCTGACCCAGGTCCATAACCATGCCATATTCCTGTTTCCCCTAGCAGCTTAACCATGCGTCTGGTGTTAGAGAATCCTCAGCAATTCTCATTCCATTTCACCAAGTAAAGCAGTATGTATCCAAAAATAGCAATATATAAATTGGTCAGCTTTGTCATAGAATATATTTAATATATATTTTACCATTTATCAAACAATGTAAAACAGAAAATTGACATTTTGATTTTTTTACACTAGAACATTCTTTAACAATAATCCATAATAATTTGAATTTTGAAAAAAAAATTAAGTTTGGTTTCCACTCAACTCTAAACCTGGCAGTTTTAAAATAGGAAGATGATAAAGTTATACTTTCTCTCTTTTCATATAGATTCCACCTACTTATCTGTCTTTACCATAAAGGACCTCTTCTGATGCTTCTTTCAGTTTAAGACCCTGCCCTAAATGGTTTCTTCCATTTCTCTACTGCAACTTTCCACCTGATAGAGCCTGCGCCCCCGACACTGGGCTTTGTGTTCCAGATTCGGCTGTCTCTATCCCCTACTAAAATTTGCTCTTTCTTTGTTTTAGTCTTTCACGTACAAGATGACCAGTCCTTACGGTAAAAGATGGCATTCTGAAATGTTTTATGGTATTAATAAGTTATAAGAACTTAAAATGAAGTCTTTATCAGGTACTGTGGTTATTGTTTAACAGGGTTTCTTTTTTTAATAACTGGATACAAAATATATATATATAAAACGAGTTCACTGAAGATTAGGAAAGAAAATGATTGGGACTAACCTGCAGTGGCAACCATTTTCAATCCCGAGGGGGGCTGAAAGGGAAAGCCACTGGCAAGGGAAGGATACTAGAACGAGAGGAGTGAGGAAACGTCTGGGGAAACCTAGAATCTATACACTTCCCCACCTCAAAGTTGTTGTTCTCCATGACTACAGTTGATATATTACATGATGAGCCTATTACCATTATCAGGCAGTTAATTATTTTAAGGAGGGTTTGTCTTACTAATCTCTCGATTTTCCCGCAATGCCTAATACGGTTATTATATATGGCAACATTCTTGTTTGAGCAGAATCACAAAACAGTCATTCACTATTTGGGTGAGGAATTCACTGCTAAATAAGTCAACAGGAAAATTGTTTTGAAGGAATTTTGAATAAACATGAAAGATTTCTGTACATTGTATATTTTGAGGTGATTTCAAAACTACATATGTCAACTATTTCACATGGGTTTTATATGCTATACATGTTGTAACTGAGGAACATGTCATAAGTATTGCACACTCCATGTAATATATTTATCAAATGGTTTAAGACCAGCTCAGGTCTAACTCTAGACTTTTGATTATATCTTGGGATAGTACATTGAGTTGAAAATCCATTTGAATTCTAGCTAACCAAGGGAGAACAATATGTGCAGCAAGTCTGTGCTTCTTTACCCATCCATTTAATTTATAGCAATGTGACAATAAATCTGATTTTAAAAAGAGCTGGGTTGTAACCGAAGGACAAAAGGCTAAGTAACAGATGGAAGGATGAGAAAGAGAAGTAACTGTAGAGGAACTGAAGAATAAGAATCCTTTATATTCCACTTTTTCTCTGAATTCTATTATAAGCAATATTTCTTCCTGTCTAATATTATTAACTTGGTATGAAATTAAAATGTTGTTTTAATCTATCAGATCAAGAAGAAATCAAAAGGATATTTATACATGCCAGAATTCACCTTTGCATTGTGCTTTAGAGCTGAAAGACCTTTAAGAAACCCTATCTTATTTGAGTTTCACTGTAGTGCTGTAAATGCACTCAGAGATGAGCTTTGAGTGGCCCCATCCAATTCTCTTTCAACTTCATCGAACTGCTCCCACAATGCCCAGAATATGGATTTTCTCCAAGTGGATGCTTACTAAGTTGGTTGAATTTTTTTTAATATTTTTTAAATAAAATGCAAATGAAGGTTGTACCATGTCAACCCATGCAAGCAGAGCAAACTGTCAGCATAAGTTTGGCATGACTCTTAGCAAATGTTTTTGGGTACAAGAAGGTTTAATTACAATTGTAAAAATGTGGCATTGAATAACAAATGTCTTAATGAAAGCTTGAAGTAACCTACTAAATTCTGAAAATTATTTTCTATCATCTAGCTTCTTCTGAAGGCTTCTCAAGAACACACGATGTCACACTCAGCTTTGTTCCTCTGCCTCATACTGGTCACGGTTTCTTCCAACCTTGCCATTGCAATCAAAAAAGAAAAGAGGCTTCCTCAGACACTTTCAAGAGGTACTGGAATCTCATTTTATTTTCTAAACTCAGTCATTTGGATTGTTTCAAAATTCCCAGTCTCTTACCCATAGTCTCCTTATAAAGCAAACTTAGTTAACTGTAATATTTTGTTGTCTACCACTTTAAAATAGGCAAACTAAACAGCAACAACAACAAGAACAAAAAACAGAAAGGATCAGTTGAATTTAAAGAGTGAACTAAACCAACTGAAAACCGATAACGATTTGCTATCTTTTATAGAAACAGTGGCAAAGTGGTTTGGTTGCTTGTAACTTTAGTAACCAGAATCCTAGAAAATAATATTGGTTGATATATCATAACAATGTCCTACAGGAAATTAATATCCCTCAAAATCTGCTTCAATTCTATGTCCTCTATGTATTTAGGCAAAAAAATAATTTGGAATTATATACAAGGATCCTAGAAAATTATACTTTATCCCTTCCTCTGAGAATTTTGGTTAACCAAGAGTTTGCTATATAGACTCCAGAAAACAGCTGCAGTGGTTTTCGATATCATAATCTAGAGCTATCACTGGCTATGTGTTTAGAAAACATTTCCATTTTGTACTTAGTGTTTTTCTTTCACCTAAGAAACAAATATATCTTCATCTATAAAGAAATATTTTATAAAGAAAATTCTCAAAATTGGCTCCTATATCTCCAGGTAACAGAAATAAGAACAAAATCATTCATCTCCATATAGCTAATTTAAAATTAGAAGTATAAACCACTAAACACTTGACTGCTACTTGGAATAGTAATGTGATGGGAGCAAATGGAGATCAATTATAGCGCAATTTCAAATTTTAAAATATTGATATTCTTTCCAAGTTCATTCATTCTTTAACAGGTGTATTGAGTGCCAGCCAATTGTCCATCAAAGTTAATTAATTCTACTCCAGTTTAGAATCATGGAAACTATAAACCAGAAGTTTTTGCAAAAGTAATAAAAGAGGGAAATATCTTCCTAAGTATAATTTATGATGTATTTCTACATACAAACATTATAGTTATAAAACAATGAGCTCCATAGCCTGAAAGTGCCAAAGACTAAGCTAGTCTTTGCCCTTAAAGACCCTCCAGGAGTGAGTTAAACAGCATGCTACAACTGTACCATAAGGTCCCAACATTCTGTGTATTCACTTGCAAGTGTCTATTAAATTTTTTTGGTGAATTTTTTAAAATATACTCAATATACATGTTAAATTTTAAACAACTTGATGAGTCTGCTATTTCGGTTATTTAGAACTGAATAGGAAAAATGACTGATATCAGCTGGTAACTCCATTATTTTAAGAATCAGTTTACATTTGGTTAAGCCTTTACCATCTATTAGCATGTAGGAAGTAATTGAAAGAATAAGGCTCAAAATGAATGAGGATTAAAGGTAGAGATAAGAGAGAAGAATTTGGGTACCATGTGCAGAGTAGAATATGGAGCCCCTTAAAGCAGGGGGAAGCACCAAAGAGTTAAGTAGAGAGAGTATTTGGAAAAAGAGGGAAGATTATTGGGAAAAAGGTATAACATTTTTAAGAAAACAAAATGGTGACCCCCCCACACAAAAAAAGAAATTCTAACTTATTTTTAAATCAAAAGAACTGCCCAGCACCCAGCATCCAGCCCAGTTACTGGCATATAGTAGGCACTGAATAAATATTTTGGATGAATAAATAAAATCTCAGAAAACAAGCAAGCATAGCTAGAAAAAGAATTATGGTAACGAACAGAGACCCTGAAGAGAGTTTAAACTGCATCACCTTTGGCCTGTTGTGATTATGAGATAAAGTGTATAACAAATAATTACACTACAATATGGCTCCCCTACAAGACTATGAATGGCTTGAGAACAGGAATGTCATTGTCTTACCTTTGTACACCCAGTGCTAAGTGGAGTAAGGCATACTGCAGATATTCCTTTAATGTTTGTGGGACTAAGTTAAACAGGAACAGAGAATAGTAATTCTTCCCATTGCCGAAGCTCCAGCATTGAATATTACTTGCAGAAGAATCAAAAAATTAAATAGGAGTCCAGTCTCACTGGCTATTCCTAGAATAACTCTTATTTAATGCAAAGTGTGGTATGAAGTCACTACACGTGTTCAAGCAAAGTTATAAAGAAAATCAGGATGACTACATTTAGGCAAGGCAGTAAACAAACATAACATGTCTTCCAATGTTAAGATACTAAAATCAGGCAAAAACCAACAACACTGCTGGTAAGGGAGTAAAATAGTGCTACCACTTTGAAAACAGTCTGACAGTTCCTTAAATGATTAAATGTAGAGTTGTCATGTGACCCAGCAATTCCAAACCTAAATATACACTCAAGAGAAATTAAAACATATGTCTGCATAAAAACTTCATATAATGTTCATAGCAGCATTATTCGTTAAAGCCAAAAAGTAGAAGCAACCCAAATGTCCATCAATTGATGAATGGATAAATAAAAATGTGGTATATCCATACAATGGAATAATATTTGGCCATATAAAGAAATGAAGTACTAATGCATACCACAACATGGATGAACCTTGAAAATATTATATTAAGTAAAAGTATCTAGTCACAAAAGACCATATATTATATGGTTCCATTTTTCCGAAATATCCAGAAAAGAAAATCTATAGAGACAGAAAGTAGATTAGATGTTTTTAGAGCTGAGGGAGATGGAAGGATTAGAGAGTCCCAGCTAAAAGATACAGCGTTGTTTTTTGTTTATTTGTTTGTTTGTTTGTTTGTTTTGAAGTGACGAAAATGTTTTTAAATTGCTAGTAAAGATGGTTGCATAACTCTGTGAATATACAAAAAAAGCTTATACTTTCAGTGGATGAATTGTATTTGTGTGAATTATATTTTAATACACCTGTTACCAAAAAGCAAAAAACAAAAACAAAAACAAACAAGCAAAAATCACAGAAATGTGTTCATCTTGCTTTGTAATTCTGCTTCATAATTCCTGGTCACCTTTCAGCCATGGTATCAAAACCAGAAGCTGCAGTCTGACAACATATGAGAAAATCTGGGTCCAAACTGGCCTGCAAATATTTCTATTTTCAAATTAATTTAATTTTTCTCATCCATTAGGATGACTGACACATTTCCTAAAAATACTATTTCTGGAAAGTCTGTGCATTCTTCTCTTCAATGAACTTATTCTTTAATCTCTAAAAGACATTCTCAACTACCAGTAACACTTTTTAAAAGGCTAGCAGGTTCTCCTTCTACTCTTTGCTTTCTGTTTCCCTCCCCAGCATTCTTCTGGAAGCTTCCAGAACACCTGTGTTTTTGTTGTGTTTCTCAACCATGAAATTCCCACACCAGAATTTTTTCTATGACAAAATTCAAAGCAAACTTTAGAATTGCTTTTTCATGATGTATACTGACTTAGAAGGGGTCAGCATCTTTTGATACTCAAGACACAAGGGCACTATATAGTATGGTCCAAAGTATTCCAGATAGACTTACAAAGTATGCAAACATTCACTGTTATTTTTTGCTGTTCACTCTAAAAGCCAGAGGTTTTGCATGATCCAGAGTTCTTTCAATCATCACTAATAACAGCACTTATTCAGCACTACTGGGTTCAAGGCCATGGGCCTTGCGGTTTGAAACACAGTCACAAAACCTCAGCACTATAATCTGAAAGGATGTCACCTCTTTGTATCCAATTATAATTATATAGCCTCTCTACCATTTGTAAGATGACTGCTTGATAGCATAAATATCTATAGATAGGTATTCGTCACGTACCCGTTTCAGAGCTCTTTGTGTTAATGTATTGATTTCTTTCTTATGTTTTAGGATGGGGAGATGACATCACTTGGGTACAGACTTATGAAGAAGGTCTCTTTCATACTCGAAAAAGGTAAAACCCCGCCCAGTTAGTTTTGACAGATCATATAGGTACCTCCTCACAGAAAAGCCCCAAACCAGTTTGTTAGCTTTTGAAAGGATACCACAGGTATTTTGCTTCATGACTGTATGCTCTTTAGACTACGAGTTGCCATTAAAATGTTCTTTATAAACAAGAGCTCTAAATACCTTTGTGTCAA
This sequence comes from Pteropus alecto, assembly GCF_000325575.1. Classification (NCBI taxonomy): domain Eukaryota; kingdom Metazoa; phylum Chordata; class Mammalia; order Chiroptera; family Pteropodidae; genus Pteropus; species Pteropus alecto. The sequence goes on along the minus strand of NW_006436282.1, from coordinate 11,826,942 downwards.
TTTCTTAATTACCGAAGCAAGCTTTTGAATATAAGTTGTATAAAAAACGTTATTAGTTATTAGGCATTATACAAGCTTAAACAGGAACTGGCTTAGAAAAGCAGTTCTCAAGGCTGTCTGATCATCAGAACAATTCAAAGTTTCCTTTAAAATCCATACTCATGATCAATCTGTCAAGTACTTACTGAGTAGCTATTGCTATGGCCAAGCACTGTTCTACACTCAGTGACCAAGAGTGACATGATTTGTATTCTTACAGACTTACTAAATCTTTGGGGATGGAGCTGAGAAACTTGTATTTTTAAAAAGCTCATCAGGAATTTATCAAATATCTGAAGAACATTCAATTACAATACTCTTTAAAGAAGAAGGAAAGATTCCAAGTGAGAATTGAGTAAAATACTGTCTCAAGACTGGACAAATATTACAAAAGAAAGAAGTCTATGGAATAATCATTTCCAAATAGAAATGTAATAAACAAACAACATATTAACAAAGAACAGCGAGCAGAACATTTAAAGAATATACCCTGAGTAAATGAGATTTAGTCTGGAAATGCCAGGAAGATACAAGATTAAGAAATCTATTAATTTAAATAATTTAACATTTATAAAGAGATAAATCACACAAATATCTCCTATCTTCAGAAATGCTGAAAGGCATTTAATAGAAGGCAAATCCATGTTTGATTTTTTTAAGAACTATTATTTAACAATATTTATTTATTTTCATTTTTCCTAACAAGGAAACATCCATCCCAGCAAAAAAGCCATCATGTTTACTGGGAAAACAAATAGAAGTATCCCATTGAAGTCTGGATAAGACAAGGATGTCTACAATCACCCTTAATCAATATGAAACATTTGACAAAGCTATGATAAAACAATGTTATTGGTAAATGAACCAAATGGAGATTATAGAAATAAAATGATACTACAGAAATTTTTTATACAATGAAGTGACATTTTTTAAAGCAGAGATAGAGGTGATAGAATATGTAAAATATTAGAATTGGTAGCCATCTGGAAAAAATAAATCAATTTGGATCCCTGCCCCATATTTTATCACAATAAATTACAAAGATTTAATTATAAAAATGAAGCCATTAAGGCACTAAAAGATATTATTGCAAAATTTTATTTCTTTAAATTCTCAGAGTAAGAAGGGCTGACATTAGGGTGAGGCAAGAGAAGACCCTAGGACGCAAAAATAAAGCACTTGACACTTGACTTTGTACCCTAGATGTTCTTCTTGCCTCACCGTATTCCTTCTATGAAAAGTATATGTATCAAAATTATAAATACACATACTCTTTGACCCAGAAATTTGACTTATGGAAATTCATTTTTCAAATATACTCACCCATATGCAAAATCATATGTAAATAACATTACCAAAGCAGTGTTTGTAACTGTTTAGAAATACTCTAAACACAAAAAATTGGAAACCATTTAAATATCTATCTATATAATATTCCATTAAAGAATATCTATATAATGGAATATTATATAGAAGCACAACAAAATGACATCCAAGATGTGGCTTTATGTTAAAAAGCAAAACGCAAATATATGTGTATAGTGTGCTAGAATTTGTAGTTTGAAAAAAAAAAAGGAATATATAAGTATACATACACATGGACGTGCATATGGACATATAAAATAATTTCTATCTTCATACACATAAACATAATCATATGCATTTACATAAACATACATATACACATAAGCACATATGTATACATAATCATATGTTTAGTCATATGTAAACACATATATACACACATATACATACATACATACATGCATACACACGCGTGCATGTACATATACTTACATATATTCAGATATGTGACCTGAAAACCTTTGGAAAGAAACATAAGAAATGATAACACTGTTTACTTCTGGAAGACAGTAATGGGAAGAAAACTTTTTACTTTCTTAATTTTTGGATTGTAAACCATTTGAATTTGTTACTAAGTTTAAAATAAAAAATGTGGAATTTTAAAAGATAATTCACCAAATGACGCTGATAAGCACTAGGCTTGGTAGGCTCTGGTTTTAGAGACTCTAAGAAGTAGAGCTGCTGCGAATTTATGCTTTCTCTCAACTCAAGTTTCTGACCGTCTTGTGGTCTAAAATCTAATGAACTAGATTTTAGACCAGACACTACTTGTTTTTATTTGGTCTGTGAGCTAAGAATGACTTTTAAATTTAGTTTTTTTAATCAAAAGAAAACAATATTTTGGACACATGAAAGTTACATGAAGTTCAAATTTTAATGTCCATAAATTAAGTTTTCCTATAACACAGCCACATGCATTTCATTACATATTGTCCATGGCTGCTTTTGTTCAACAATGGCTGAGTTGAATAGTTGCGAATGAGACCACACAGCCTGGGAAACCTCAAATATTTACTATTTATGTCTTTGCTGAAACAGTTTTGAGCCCTTTTTCAGACTGTCCCTCCTTGAGCGTCTGCCAGAAATACTTCTCTGCTTTTCTTGAAATGAAATAGTGTCTTGGTTTGAATGCCCGAACAACCTATTATTCATGGCTGAATTGTGAAGACTGAGATTCCTGTGGTCTTGATACATTTTTCCTTGGACTCCAATTGCCCAAAAATCTGATGCTGAAATTAGTTTACCATCAGTTACGTCAATGTCTTTTCTATACTTGTTTCTAGCTGTTGGGCAGGTGCTGGGAAGAAATGGTAGCAGTTCAGGAATCAGAATGACTCATGCTGCTAATACGTTCTCTGTCTCAGGACACCTATTCCTCCTAAGATTGACCAGTTATCTAGTAGAAAGATTACCACTTGATGCTCAGGAGGTCTGAGTTCTATACTTGCCTCTAAAAAATGCCAATAAATATTCATAGGGCTGATTTTCTAAACAAGCAGGTAAATAATATTTCATTTATCAGATTTGTCTGCTTTTTCACCAATAAGTTTGAAGTTGGGGCAAATGCTAGCTTTATACCTATATTATACATCTAATAAAGTGAGTTGTAGGATTTATTCCTACCTAAATTTTACTTATATTTTAAGTTTGAGAATTAAATAAAATAATTCGAAGTGTGTTATTTAACACTTTTAGACTAAAGTAAAAAAATGAGTTATTCAATGACAAGTATTGCATATGATTACCCTGTTGTTTTTTAAAAGATTTATGCTTAATATGTATACATTAGAGTCTATCTCTTTTTGTACTGAACATCATCTCAAAATTAAACATTTTAAAAAACATCCTATATATATCCAAATCATAATTCCTTTATCCTTCAATATAGTTAATATTCTAATTTTTCTCTTATTCTAATGAGCAGAGAAGTCAATTAGCTACCATACAAACTTTTTTTTTCAAAGAGTTAAAATCAAAATGAAACTGGAAAATGTATAGAGACGGAACTCTGAAACTCTGAGATTGTATATTGTGACTTGTTACAAGAACAAAAGGATGTGAAAGTCAACTATTAATAGGCTTTTTGTGAAAACTAAAAAAAAAAAAAAAAAAAGCCTAAATAAAAATTTGACTCTCCTGAAATCTTATACCAGATATTTATTGAAAATTAAGCTCATGCTCATAATATTCTTTCATCTCTGGAGATAGGATTGATTGTTATTTTCCTAACTGTACTCCAGTGTACATAAGAATAAGCTTGTTAAGCTACAGATTCCTGGACCTCACCCCTAGAGATCCTGATTGGGTGGGCCTGGATGAGCCTGATAATTTCCATTTCTAATGAGCTACCTGGTTATGCTCCAAGTTCTGGGGCCATGTTTTGACTAACACTACTACAGACTACATTGCTATGATTTGTCAGTCAAATTTTTACTTTAAGTCTTGTTGAAAATACAAAAACTTTAAATTTAATTTCACTGTAAATTTTGGCTCAGAGTTAATCACCTGACTTAATTCCACGCTCTCTCTGTTTAGTAACAAGCCATTGATGGTTATTCATCACTTGGAGGAGTGTCAATACTGCCAAGGTAATTTTAGCTCCTGAGATCTTATTGTGTTTCCAGTATAAACTAGAAAAAGTGACCTGGTAAGAACTGTAAAGGCAGCATTCAGTAAATTCCATTTGGGGGGGAAAAAAAGACAACTACCATACCACCATTTTACTAAGATACTTAAAAATTATAATATTGATATTATATGTCTTTTAAAATTTTATTTCCTTTGTCCTCCCACAAAAAAAGAAAAAAAAAGATGGAAAAACTTGCTAAAAGAAGATGTTATTAAACCAATGAGTCAATGAGTTACATGAAATTATAAAACTGGTGGCTTCATTAATGCAATTATCCCCTAATATCTTCATGCATGGACTGTGACCCTCATTGCTTACCAATAAGAGACAAAGTGGCAATGTGCCAATGAACAATTTACATTCAAGTTATATATGCAAACAAATGCAAAATAATAGTTTTATTTTGCTATGCTATATTGAAGGTGTCTTTATCCTCAAAACTGACTGATGTTCATTATATTCTCCCCCACAGCACTGAAAAAAGTGTTTGCCCAAAATAAAGAAATACAAGAAATGGCTCAGAATAATTTCATCATGCTGAATCTCGTGGTACATGACCTCTACTGTGTTTTCTGAATATCACAATTCAATGGAAATTTGAATCTCTTTTTTTTCCTATTTTTAAGACAAAAAGAGTTATAAAGTGTTGGTGTATACAGAATGTTATATAAAATTATCCAAGGCCAAAATAAATAATCTTCTGAAAACTTCATTCACATAAAATATTTTCAAAATCAATTGTCAAAAACAATCCAATCTAATAACATTTTTTTTTCTTCTCCTACTAGCATGAGACCACAGACAAAAATTTATCACCTGATGGACAATATGTGCCTAGAATCATGTTCGTGGGTATGTGTGTAATCTCAGTACATCAGATTGATAAAAATAGTAACATCTTGCTTTTATTTTTAGATGCTAGTTCGAGTGCTATTCTTTTTAAAGGAGATTCATTACTAATCCAGTCAATAACGGACTTGTTAGTTCTACAGTCGAAACTCACTATATCGATAATATGTAAATTTTAAATATTTTTAAAACTAACTGATGCTACAAAATCAATATCTCAATGTACTTTTAGTACAGTTTCCCAAACTGTATTGACAGATAGTTATGACTCACTAAAATGAGAATTCAAGTTATCTCATTATGAATTCACATGTTTGAAAACTGATTTTGCTTATAAATTTGCTCAATATTTGTTTCAGAATAAAAGGCAAGAATGATTTTAAGAACATTTTAAGTAATACCTTAGTGACTTATTTTTTCTTGGCAGATCCTTCTTTAACAGTCAGAGCTGATCTAATTGGAATATACTCTAATAGACTGTACACATATGAACCTCAGGATTTACCAAAATGTAAGTATTCACAAGTTATCTTGATCAGAGGTACTAACTGATGCTTGACTAAGGGTTGATGATGCCCTATATCAGCGTTTCCCCACAAATAGTGCTATCTCCAAATCAGAATCACTGGGAATGCTGGTAGTAGAAGTGTTTAAAATATAAGCCCTTAGCTCCCGCCGAAATCAGAAATTTCAGGGCACCTTGGAATCTTGTTTCTAACAGGGATATCTAATAGTTCTGATGATCATTAAATTTGGAGACCACTGAAAAGAATATAGACCACTTAAGAGAACCAGTCCATTCTGTGGGTATAAAGATCACATGTGAGTTCCACGAAGTGATGTCTTTTTCTCTCCTTTCAATGCTATAAGCAAGGAGATACAGTCTTACTTGGGACTTTAATCTAATTTTTATAGCATCATTGTCAACTATATTTAATAAGATAACTATGCATGTCAGATTCAGTGATCAATTAAAAAAATAAATCAGTTAAAAAAATAGATACTCCTTAAAACCCATCTGGTAAAATTGTTTAACATAGAGAAAGTTGATTAACCAGCTCTGAATGGTCTAATCCCTAAATTTATATGTACACCTTTAGCATAAAATTCTTTAATGTTGTAGATAAATTCCCATGTTTTCATAGCTATTAAGTTAAATGGGCCAATTTTAGATTCAGGAGTTAAAAGGTTATAATATTTCATATTTTCACTTACTAATAGAATAATATATATTTACTTTTATTTCAGTGATAGAAAACATGAAGAAAGCACTAAAACTCATTCAATCAGAGTTATAAGGAATTTTCTTGAAGAGGTCAAATGTCATGAAGATGAACTTCTGGTTAACTAATACTAAATGTGCAAGTATATGGATTCTGTAACATTATTATTTAGATTTTTAATGTGTTTGCAATATTCTTATGAAGGTAAAATGATATTTCAATAAATATCAAAACCTGAGCATGACAATGTAGCGGTTTAATTTCTGCCTGCATCCATAGCAAAGAAAGCTTGTCATGAGCCAAGAGTTTGGGAGGAGACAGGAGGACTTAAATAAGAGGCTGTCTCTCCTTCCTCACCTCTCATTCATGTCACCAAGTCATCTAGTCTTAACTCTGCCCCCTCCACTGCATCGAACCCGCTGGGGCCGATCGTAAATGGTGTGCATGTTGCCAAAGCAAATAGATGCATCTCTGTCCACTTATTGTTTGAACTTTTAGCACCATATTTCAGAGTTAACCATTGACTTCTTTTCTTACTTTAAATTAAAAGACATTTAAAAATGAATTATAATAAATTGCTAAAAATATTTTTAAATATTTTAAAATAATGTTTAATTTAATTATTGGATGGATATGTAATACTTTTAATAATTTTAAGAAATTATGTCCAGTTAACTAGAAGGAGAGAATTACATCCATTTTTAAATTATCAAACATCCAACCACCAATTAAATTCTTCACAGGAAGCTTCTGGAGGATCTGTACCATGTCTTCCATTCATTTAAATACTACAAAAATTCCTAACTTTTTTAATGGAAAAAAAAAATCCCATAATCAGCTGGGAGAGAATGTTTTAAATGAACAGAACTTTTCCTAACACATAGGATTTGATTGTATTTAAATAATTTGAAGTATTTTGAGATATAAAAGTACACCTTAATATGAAATAGATATACAGTGTCTATAATATAGATATTTGATTAATTGCAATGTTCCATGAGTCAGAGCAAGAAAAGTTCCTTCCAGCTTTTACTTGATTACTATTCTGTTCATTTTAAGCAGACTTAGTAACTAATCTATTTGGATATAAGTAGGTTACATGACCAATAACTAGATATCAGTACTAGATATCCATGTGTCATATTTGCAGAAGAATATTAAACATCCTATATTTAATCTTTTTAAGTTTTAGATCAAAGTCTGAAAGTTGATTTTTTTAAAGTGAATGTTGTCATCAAAGTGCACTGGCATTCTCTGATTTAGTCATTTAAAGTACGAATACTAAAGTAATATAGTTGATTCCAATGTTGCATAAATAGAGCAGAGGCAGAAAATTTCGGTGGTCATTTGCAATGAACTAAAAAGACATCAGTTGACAATTTAATTGCTCTCTGAAGAACTGATAAGTAAAATAGAACATTCACTATTTTCTTCAATTAGTGTAAAAATGTTACGAAATGATAAATTGATTATTCTTTATTGTAAAAATGCATGTGCCCTCGTATTTTAATATACATATAATTATATTTGACTATAATCTATGCATATAATTATACATACACTAATATTTAATATACATACATTATACATACAATTATTTGATAAGTTATATTAGTCAATATAGCCTTGTAACCAATTTAATTTTCCTTTATCCAACTTTAACAATTAAACTCTATATCCTAGTTGATATTTCTATCTTATTTCTTCACTTTATAAAATTAGTGGTTTAGATTTGATCGCTTCTAATGTTACCCCAAGCCTTGAAATGTAAAACTACACTTAGAATATATATATGCATATATAACTTTATTTTCATTACTTTTACACTTATAACCTCCAAAATTACTATTTATTCCTTCTCTCACACATCCAAGGTTAAGAATTAAATTACTAACATCAAATACCTGAAATAGTATGCACAGTTCTGTGCTGATAGGGCCTTTTTATAGATGAGCGTTCAGAGCTCTCATTTGCATTTTAAAGAGATATAATAGTCAAAAAAGTTACGAATCAAAAATAAATTAGAAAAAGTGTCAAGAAGGGCATTGGTTAAATTTCAATTAGAGAGAAACAATATTTTTTTTTCAGTATAAGTATATCTTATGTAATATTTGGGACATACTTATACTACAAATGTATTCATTATTTATGTGAAATTCATATTTAACTAGGTGACCTGTACTTTCATTTGCTATCAATGGCAACCCTAATTTAGAATTACTGTACTAGACGCTCCTCCTTCTCCTCCTACTCTTTCTCTTTTCCCTTATTTTTTGCCTAAAACAGCAACATTTCTTTTATATTTCAAATCAATTTCTCAATTTCTGAGTTCAAAAAAATTCAATTATTTTATAACATTTAATCGTTCCCAATTATTCAAACATTTAATTCTACTCGTTGCCAGAAACTGTGTTTGGTATTGTGGACCAAAAGATGAACTAGAAAAAAAATAAGGCAATTTTGTTTCCCTGCAGAATTCACAGTCTAGTGGCAAGATCCATAACGAATGGGAAATAGGTTCGTATTAAATAATGTAATGGGATGACGTGAGAGCAATGAAGAGACCCCCCCAACCTTCTAGTAGAGCTATCAGGCTTCACACAGATGCAGCCTGTGAATCCTGAATGACACAAGAATGTACTCCACCATGTAGAAATCAATATGATAAAATAGAGAATAAGGCTTAACTGCAGGGGATAAAGGAATTGGTGTCCGTTGGTTTGACTCTAAAATACTAAAGTATGCAGGATATTCTTGGTGGAAATTTTAGGTTAGGTGTTTAAGATATTCTGCCAAGCTTCAGAAAAACTCACATTAACATACTGATTTACATACTATAAAGCTTACAGTAGTACTTAAAACACACTGCACTTAAAATGATACATAATACATAATCTGCGTATTCACAAACATCCTTACTGAGGTAAGAAAGATAAGCTTTTTCCTTCCTGTTTTTTGAAATCGTTTCTTAGGCAATGTCTATCTTTTTTCTCTAAATGGAAAGCCCTTGAAAGCAAAATATTAGTAAGTCTCCTTCTCTCTCCCAATCACCCTCTCCCTCACAAACACACACACACACACACACACACACACACACACACACACACACACATGCACATAATTTCTTTTTTGAATTTGTTAGGCTAACTTATACAGAATTTCAGAAGCAAAAAAACCCATAAGTTAACTAATATGAAAGATAAAAACCTAACCTTATCCATGCTGAATAACACCTGATACTGAGGAATAATGGCATCATGTGGCTCTATTAGTATTTGTACAAAAGTTTTCTCATCTAGCCTATGTAAAGAAATTATCACAGGCAACTGTCCCATTAGCAGAATTATAATATTTTTACTACTATTAAACTGCTACTGAAACTAGTACATGCAAGACTAGTACATGAAACTAGTATAAGCAGACTTACAACAAACAATGTAGAACGAGTTGATTTATGACATATTCCTTTAGTAAAATATTGTTATATAAAAGAGGTCATTTGTGGCTATTATGTAAAACACAAAAACGTGGAAAATACAGGTATATTGTGGGTTTCTATGTTGACATTACATTTAATTGTAATCAATTAACAAATAGGTACTGGGCATGTACCTTGAGGATATGAAGAAAGAAGCTTCCATTAAAATCAAGGCTTACAAGAATGTTTAAGAAACATCTATAAAACTCTGTGAGATTCACAACCCTTTCTCCAGCCCCCAAACTGCTTCCCTCCAGCTGTGAATGTTAGCAGTGATCTACGATAAACTTTACAGGGCAGGGGCAATGGAGACAAGCTCTTTACTGAGCTCTAGTGAATTGGGCAAGAGGAAGGAATAGAGATTTCACTGAATCAGCTCCTACCTCAAATAGTAAAAGCACATTTTAGATAAAATCATCAAGTTAATATTGTAAAAATGCCTATAGATGATATTTAGAAATCTTCCAATTTACTACTTAAATTACAAATAATAATAATAATAACTGGAAATATATTTCTGGTATGCCTTAAGAAAATCTCTTAAAAATCCACAACTGGCAACCAGCAGTTGTGAGAATAGAAAGTGAGTATCCATCCTCTGTAACTTCAAATGTTCTCTATCCCAGTAACCCCTTAGAAAAACTTACCTGTTTATTTTTCCTCCTGTTTATAATTCCATCTAAACCATTGAAAGCACCAGATGCAACAAACAGGATGTTTGTTATATCAGCTTGTACTGTTTTTCCATGTAGTTTGTGGGGATTCTCTTCGAAACTTGACTATCGTGCGTTCTAATAGTTATTATTAGAAGGTATTATTTACTACACTTTATATCTTCATTTGTATTAGTATCGTCCCAAAAAAAGACAATCTCCTGAAGGTAAGCCCTTCAGGAGGACACTTCCTATATAATCATCTGAAATTTTTGTCCTTTGGAAGTCTTCTTCAAAAAGCAATGCAGCTGTTCCAAGGAACAATGCTTCCCTACAAATTCATGTTCCAGGTTCTAGAAGCCTCTTGTTAAATACCAAGAGCCAGTGTTTCAGGGAGAACACCAAAATCAAGTGTCAGCCAAGTGTCTTTGTCAGCTAAAATGAGGACTTCTGGTTGTTCAAAAAGACAAACCTCTGTGAGTAGTGTCCCTTTTTGCTATCACCTTTTCCACCAATGATCTCGTTCTCTCTCAGTGGACAGTCAGACCTGTGGTCATAATTGCAGAACTGAGTGATTTATTCACTTATTTCATTCCTTGCACTAGATCATCAGCATGAAGAATTCACAAATGCACTCACGTACCCAAAGCTGATGATATTTTTAGCGTCCTTTGAACCCATTACTGTAAAATGATTACACAAAGAGAACCTGAAAGTAATCTTTATGAGTTGCGAAAGTGTACACACCCTTTTGTAATTTCATCAAGCAATCTTAGCATGGGGCAGCTCAAACAAACCAGAGCGTCAGCTGCCGTCACTTACAAGCTGAAGGAACAGGATACCATCCTGTATCCGTCTCCTTATAGGTGGGTGTTGGCTCACTTTAAGCAGATGGTGGGTCTATGATTCTAATGTATTAGATATTTCTCAATAGATAAATATTTGAACTGGACCAGAATAAACAAGAAAAAAAATTCCCAGCTTAGTTTCAAAGACTATCCCAAATTGTAGGACAACTCAGCATTTAAACTATTGTAAGAAGTAAGTGAATGAACCGTGAGTCCTATCTTCTCTTTTTCTTCTGTGTAAAACCTGCCCTGACCAATAAAGAAAAAAAAAAGTGGAAGGCAGAAATGTAGCGAGGTCTATTTGGGAATTACTAGATTTCTCTCAATAGGAGAGCTCCTTGAAGTATACAGTATAAACATTGAAGGATGCTCATTAAGTCCCCAGTTTAAACCAGAAAATGTGGCTTATCTAGTTTTCTTTCTCTAGTAATTTATATTGTTTCTTTCCACAGGTCATTTAGGTCATTTTTATCCAAAATATAAATGCACTGATGAAGGTATCTGAGTAAATGTTCAACAGGTTTAACAGAATGTTAGTGTCACTTTATATCTTTATAGTATATAACCATCTCTTCCATGTGACCATTTTTAAAATTTTGTTTTTCATGTACTTATTGAAAAGGTGGAGATTAGCATTTCATTTAGCTTCCCCGCTGAGCCTGAAAGAGCTGCCCCACTGTAGGGGGAATGAGACAGATGGATTTCAGGGAGACGATGACATTATGGGAAACACATGACCTTCTCCAAAGTAGCATCAAAAGAAAAGCAAGAGTCAACCATTGGAATGACAATAAATTTCACAAATGCAGTAAACATTTTAAGTCCTCTAAAATGTGGTATTTTGACTTTTGAAAATTAGTAACAGTAGGGAAACATTTAAATATCCTCCAAGAAGCAAAATAGTTTAACCATAAATCTCATGCACCATGACTGGAAAATTAAATTTAAGAAGGAAGATAATTTGATTCATCTGATGTTCTCTGTATCTATGATTTTGTTTTGTTTTGTTTGTTCCTTTTGTTCTTTAGATTCCAAATGTAAGTAAAATCATATGGCTTTTTTCTTTCTCTGACTTACTCCACTTGTTGCAGATGGCAAGATTTGATTCTTTTTATTTACTTATCTTTTACGGCTGAGTAATATTTCATTATATATATGTACCACTTCTTCTTTATCCATTCATTCATTGATGGACAGCCAGGTTGCCTCCATATCTTGGCTCTTGTAAATAATGCTGCAATGAACATCTGGATTCCATCATCCCTTTAAAATGGCTGTTTCAATGATGTTTGTTCTGTAGTTTAGCTGTAATTTTGACGTGGTCATGAAAGAAGGCAAGCACAGCATTTACCTACTCTGCCATCTTGACCAGAAAATGGCGGGAAGTCATTTTTAATCATTTTTATTGTTGTTGTTTTTGTTTGTTTGGGGAGTTTTATTTATTTAAATTAGTTTCAAGTATACAGTACCTTGGTTAGACACCTATATAATTTATAAAATGATCCCCCCAGTTGCTCCCTCCCTCCCTCGGCCTTCCACCTAGCCATCATATTAATGCTAACTGCATTCCCAACTATCAACTACTAATTTGTACTTCTTTAACCCTTCGCCCTATTCTCCCAGCCCCCTAATCCCTTCCCCCTCTGTCCGTCACCAGATTGTTCTCTATATTCGTGAATCTATTTTTGATTAGTTTATTCTTTTTGTTCCTTAGATTCTGCATCATTTTGTTTGATGGAGCCTTATACGGCCTCGGAGATATTTGAATTAGAATCATTACTTTCATCTAATATTCTGCTTAATTATGAGTCATAGTCCATAAAATATTAATCTTCAAAGCACAGATATTAGAATACATTTATCTTAAATAAATAAAAAGGTATTTGATTATTGAGAGCCTTCTAGTATCTCAGATTCCACTATGTGCCAAGTGAACGAATGGTTCTCTCTCACTGACAACTCAGGAGAATTCCAGAGAGTAGATGCCTCTCTGGAAGTATTTACCCTTTTTTGTTACTGAAATTCTTCATACTGCAGATTTTCCACCTGTCTTCCTGACCCATCTTTCCTAAAATCCTTCCATGCTCTCTAATCAACCTCCAAACATCAAAAGCACTAGGACCCCATACTAGAACCTACAATACATTTTAAAATTCTACAATATCTCCATAAGTTACCTCCTGTTATTTCATTTCTTTAAAATCTACTGATGAGTCAGTGACTCACAAATTTTATGTTCATCCCTGAATGAAATAGAGGTTTCATTTAATTTAAAAATAATTGGTTATTTGCTATTTTCCCCTTTGAAACAAAAAGAAACTCTCAGAGAAGCATAAAAGAAACCAATCTTGAAACCTCACTCCCTCAGCAGACAAAAAAAAAAAAAATCTGTTATTCTATCAACAACCCCACTAAAAGCGGCAATATAAACTAACAAATTTGGAGCTACTGAGTGAAGGACATATCTTAAATGGCCATAAATGCAAAAGCCTGATTACAGGCTGCTGACTTACCACTTGGTCAGTGCAATGCCTTCCTTTCAGAAGCTCTAAAGGAATACCAATTACGGAGTCATTCCTTTCATGAATATCAGGAACTTAAACTGGTCCATTGTGGTGTATAAATATTGATTACCAAGTGTCTATAGGTAATGATAGCTCTCTGAATAAAAATGCATGTATTTCCAAGACAATAATGGGATGTTAATGCTGACCTCATTTTAGAGCCTTCTGGATCTTTGACAGTCTTTGACTATTCAGTTTAGCACCACATAAATCATTTAGACAGGGTTTTTGAGTTAATTGTTTCCTTGTATGTAGATGCAGTTGTTGTAACAATAGTGTATGGCAGATTCTAGCATCTGGTAGATTGAAAATGTAAATAAATCCATATCTATATGAGCAAATAATTTTTGACAAAGGAGCCAAAAACATACAATGGAGAAATGAAAATCTCTTTCATAACTGGTGCTGGGAAAATTAGAAAGCCACATGCAAAAGAATGAAACTAGACTACTGTCACCATATACCAAAATTAACTCAAAATGGATCAGACTTAAATATAAGACTTAAATATGAAAAAATAAATTTCGTAGAAGAAAATATAGATGCTAAACTCATGAACTTTGAATTTAGACAGGATTTTACAAATTTGACCTCAAAGTCAAGGGAAGTAAAAGCAAAAATAAATGAATGGGACATATCAAACTAAAAAAAAATCTGCACAGCCTAAGAAACCATTAAGAAAAAGAAGTGAATGGGAGAACATATTTGCAAACGACATCTCCAATAAGGGACTAATGTGTAAAATATATAAAGAACTCTTACAACTCAACAACAACAACAAAATCCAATTTAAAAATGGACAGAGAACCTGAGCAGACACTTCTCCCCAGAAGACATACAAACGGCCAACAGATAAAAGATACTCAATTCCACTAGCTATTAGGGAAATGCAAATCAAAACCACAATGAAATACCACCTTACACCTGATAGGATGGCTACTATCAACAAGACAAGTACAAATGTCAAAGAGGTTGTGGGGGTAAAGGAACCCTCATACACTGCTGGTTGGGAATGTAAATTGTACAGCCACTATGGAAAATAGTATGGAGGTTCTTCAAAAAATTAAGAATAGGATTACCATATGATCCAGCAATCCCTCTTTTGGGTACACACACACACACACACACACACACACACACACACACACACACACACACACACATATAGCTATGTTCATTGCAGCATCATTCAGAGTTGCCAAGACATGGAAATAACTGAAATACCCTTCGATAGATGACTGGATAAAGAAGATGTGGTACATATATACAATGGAATATTACTCAACCATAAGATGAAATACTGCCATTTGTGACAATATGGATGGATCTTGAGATTATGATGCTAACCAAAATAAATCAGACAGAAAAAGTAAAAAACCATATGATTTCACTCATATGTGGTATATAAAACTGAAAGCAACAAACAAGCAAACAAACAAAAACTCATAGACACAGACAACAGTTTAGTGGTTATCGGAGGGAATGGAGGGGAGAAAAGGGTAAAGGGGGTCAAATACATGGTGACCGAAGGAGATTTGACTCTGGGTGGGGCACATACAGTGCAATATACAGATGATATATCGTTGAATTGTATGCTTGAAACCTATATAATTTTATTAATCAACGTCACCCCAAATGTAAACTTTTTACCAAATGTAAACTTTTTACCAAAATAAGTAACAATCTATTGTACAAAAGTTCATTATTTTATAAACACTAAAAACGATTTAAATTCTGCCAGTTCAACTATGTCACATGATCAGTTATAAAAAGCATTCTCATTTAATAGCTAGTAAAATGGTGAAAAAATGTGCATCTTAGGATAGAAAAAAATATATTTGTAAAAGACACAATGTAATGCTACTCTTACTTTATAAGCTTAGATTTACCAACTCACAGTTCCCCGGATCCCAGCAACTAGGTAAGTTAGTAAAAGAAAAGGTAATGTCTTGTATTTTTCTTAAAGTTCAAAAAGAAGTAGTTTTAAATGAATGAAATGTTTTTAGTATATTTTGAATTTAACATTTTCAATCTATATACCTAAAAAGTAAATTGAGCTCTAACCTTGAAATATATATTATTACTTTCACTTGACTCTGCACTTCTGAATGTAGAATGAGGATTTTAGAGCCAATACTTAAAAGATGTTTGACTTTGGGCAAGTTGTATAACCTCTGGGTTTTTTCATTTGTAAATGGAGATAACAATAATAGTGTTCTTTTATAGTATTGTTGGAAGATTTAAATAAGATGTGTAAAGGGCTTGGAATGAATGGTGCCTGGCACATTAGCAAGCACTGAGTAAATGTAAGTAATTACGATTTCAAAGCCACTCAAAACATATATACATAAGTAGCAATATAGAATTAAACTGTATTGACACGGCCATGGGAAGGTGGAGTAGAAAAAGGAAGGAGAGCATTCCAGACACTATTGCTAATTTACAAACCAGCTCAAAACTTAGTATCTTAAAAGAGCTATTTTTTATGTTCACTGACTCTGTGGGTTAGGACTTCATATAGAACACAGCTCCATGATATTGGGGGCCTTAGCATGAAGGCTTGAAGGTGGCAGAGGGTAGCCCATCAGCTGAGGGCTATAATCACTGTAAGGTATCTTGTATGTCTGGCAGTTGATGTTGTTCTGTCCACCAGAAAACGTACATGTGTATTCTCCTTGTGGGTCTCTCAATGTGTGTGTGTGTGTGTGTGTGTGTGTGTGTGTGTGTGTGTGTGTGTGTGTGTGTCCTCACAGCATGGTGGCTTGGTTTCAAAAGCAAGCATCCCCAAGAGAACCAGGCAGCAGTTGTATTGCTTTTGAATACCTCTTATGTCATAGTCATGCAGCAAAACAATTTAGAGAGGCTCTCAGTTTTGAGCGGTCAAATACTCACTGCTCAAACACGGAAATTCATTCACAACTGTCAAGAGTTTATTAGACTCATATACTCTGAAAGGCAGCAAACCATAACGAAATTTTCAAAGTTGCTTCTCAAACTAAGTAGAGCAAAGAGAACAATAAAATAAAGTTGTTGTTAAATATATAGATGCTCAGGGACCCTCATTAACTAAGAAAAAAAATTCAGCTAGCATGTGCCTAAAAAAGCAAAAAAAACCCTCTTTTATTGTGCATTTATGTGCAAAGTTCTCTATTAAAATGTTTGCTTTTTACTATCTGATCTTTGCAACATTATGAGATTAGTATAATTGCCCCCATTTTATAGGTAAGAAAGCTTAGGCTCAGCGAGGCTAAATAATCTGACCTACTTACCTGATCCCAAACTCTATGCACTTTTCATTACCACACAGTGCTTTTGATTTGTTTATAAAATTGATTTCTAGAAGACATTTAAAAGTCCTAAACAGACACTTCTGGCCAGCATTTGAAGCAGGGAAATAGAATTCAAAGTACCATAGAAAGCCTTTTTATTTTTAATATACCAAAAAAGTCTAAAGAAGAGGGCATCGAACGCCCCCTGTCAACAACAAGCCCAATGAGCCTTTGAAGCAACATGCTTTGAAAGGGGCCCCATCACACAAGGCCTAACTTAACCTCAAGTATTTTTGTGAAGAGCCTGAACCAAGAAGGAAGTATAATAAACTTCAAACAGGTAGAAGGCATACCTCTTCAGGGAAATTTTTTAAAGAGAAAAAACACAAATTTTTGAACAAAAAAGTATAAATATTCAGAGGTAGTTCTAGTAATTAATAGGGACAATCAAGTAATAGAACTACAAATCTGAAGCTGATTGTGTTTCTTAGCTAGAAAAATAAATATAGATGTTAAATCAACATTTCTGGCACTCAATATTGCCATTGAATAGTAGACATTGATAGCAAATGTTTCAGAAGTTTTAACACGGGAGACTCTTTTTCAGAGGCCCACTTTATTTTTTATTTTTCTTTAACTTCTTAGGCTTCATCTTGAACTTCCCATAGGGACACTGCTAGACGCATTTTTCTCACTGTCTCTATTAACATGACTTTCCAGATTTCTCTCAGATACTAATAGTATTTTATTGAGCTAGTGGAATTTTTTTTTATTTAGAGATTTCTTTCAAGATAATGCAGTAAAGGCATTTCATTGTGCTTTGCTACTTAAGCCAAAAGGAATCCTGGATACCTTTTAAATGTGTCACAGCATACAACAAATTATAGAACCGAGCTTTATAAAAGATAATCTAATATCCATACTTTTATCTAAGCAGTGCATAAAGCTCTCTTATAAAGTTAGCTATTATCTAACATGTTGCTGAAGAGTTTAGAGAAAAATTGTTCCTCTTAAATTAGGAAGCGAAAAAAAACTATGTACAGGTCCATAGTAGAAAATACAAAAGCAAATTAAGAATATTAAACTACAGTCTTTCCACAAATAAGCTAGTTCTGACTATTTAGGGGAAAGCCTCTCCCAGTAATATACCATTTTATAATGAAATGTCAAATTCACCCAAGTTATTAATTGCACAAATTTGAAAGCCTCCATATGAGAGTAATTTTAAATATGCATGTGCATGCACACTTACACACACACAGAGGAGTGAGTCAAGAAACAAAAGAGGAAGTGGAGTCTTTTCCGTTTGGGGTTTTTTTTCAAGATGTCTTTCTGTATTACCTAAAGATTGTCACTAATGGTTTAATTCCTTTTCTATTCAAAAGCTTCCATATCTGAGACCTGATTATGTAAGCTTTCAGTTCAAAATATACAAAAACCAGTTAAACTTGTGGTTTTTATCATTTTACCAGAGTAAGAATTATCATTTAGAAAAAAAGAACGTTAAAATATTTTTGCAGCTCTCAAGAGACTGATAGGAGATCTGTCTCTGCCATTTACTTCTGGGTCATCTGACCCAGGAAAGATGGACTTGAACAAAATCATCAGAGACCAATCCAGTGCTTCCTGGCTTATATAAATGGTCTGGCTGCTATAATCTAGTCCCTGAAAAGATAAATAATCATTTCAGACCCTGATACTTGATACACATTCATTCTCCTATAAATGATGACTACTCGAAGGGCCACAATTTATCTTCAATATATCTTCAAAAATAGTGAAAACACTCTTTTTTGGAAATGAACATCATTATTCACTTGCACCTAAGGATCTAAATTCAAATCTATTATTGAGTAGGATGTAATTTGAGAGACTTTTTTCAAGATTTGATTTTGAAATTACAAGGAGGACCCAAGGGGAAGGTAACTAGTTAGTTATCAGAAGCCTACCCTCACCTGCTGTGTACAAATTCATAGAAGACGAAAATTTTTTTAGAAAGAACTAGAAACACTAAAAGGATATAGAAAGTCCCCTTGGGTTAGAAACACTCCCAGACTTTCCTAAACGTTCCCTACAAATAGTTTTCTATGATGTTTTTATTTATTACCTTCATAGCTTTCAGAGTGTCACAGACCCCTCACTAGACTGCTAGACTGTTAAGTCGATTAACAGACCTGGAACTCTCCCCAAATACTCAATGACTGCCTCATTCATACTGTAGGAAACAATGTAAAATGTTAAAAATAAATGTTGTTTATTTTCAAGTTTAGATAGTAATTGGATCTAGTTTATCCAACTGCTCTTAAAGGCTTCACGTCAGTGAATGGATAAAATGGTCTGTTTTTAATATATAAGACAAACTTCAAAAAAAGCATTTATCTCAACCTACCGATATTAGGTTTTATGTTAAACTGCTCAAGTTTTTAACTAGTTTGTTATTTTAAATAGGTAAACGTTCCCACTTGAAATCTTATTTACACTCTTTTTTGGCAAAGACTTTTCCAAAGGCATATCAAAGTTTAATGTCAAACTAGCCAGATATATATTATCATAAAGTCCAAATTAATGAGATTCGATAGTATGACTTTGTGGCAACACTAAAGTACTGTTCCAAAGTGGTACTTATTTATATACACTTGCATTATGAAAAATGTTCAACCCAAAATTAATTCTCTTTACCCTCTGCTGTACCTAGAAACTCAGACTCACCAATAGCTAAGATTTGGATTAGAAGAACAAACCAGAGAGAAGTAACGGTGTATAATAATGATGCCTCTCTTTGCAGGCCATGAAGCTGCCCGAGGGCTTTCCAGAGGAAACTAACAAAGCAAGTGAAATGTGGAGCAAACTTCGTTAGGTCTTAGCATCAAGGAAACCCACCACTTGTCTCTCTAAAAGGACAAATTTGAAGTGCCTTCTTAAGTGGCTCAGTCAACAGTTGTTAATTAACAACACAATCTGATTCTTGGCTTGAATAAAGGACAATTGACAGGAATGCTCCACTGTTTAACTCATTGTCACACCTCTGCAGTCAGGCTTTTTTTGGCACTCTTGGCAGTGTGTGTTGTGGTCACTCACCCAGCGTTCAGAGCCATGGTGGACTCAAATCTCAGGCCAGCCATTTTTTAATCTATGTTAGCTTAGACTAGTCACCTTGCATTATAATGGTATTGTAAGGATTAGAAACAATTAATTGTATATTCCTGGCACATAATTGGCTCTCAATATATGGGAACAATATTATAATTATTTGTGTTTACTTCTCCCTAGTTCTAAGCTTTAGTGTTAAGCTGAGCTACTTCATTCTCTTCAAAAATAAAAATCTCACTTACAGTTTTTGACAAAATAGAGTAGATGTACTTCCTTCATTCCTCTGCCTAAAACCATGGGCTACACACACACACACACACACACACACACACACACACACACACACACACACAATTTAATTTTGCCTCAAATATCATAAACTTAAGACTGACGGAGCTGGCAACCTGAAATAACCAATAGGAACAGATAAAATAAGCTTCAAGAAAAGTCTGTTCTCTCTATCCAAGGACTAGGAAAAGCACAGCACAGTAAAATAGAAAACTTTTAGACAATAACCCTACTACTCTAGCCAAACACCACAGGAAAAGCTCTGGCTTCACTATCACCCTTGTCAGCAAAAGCCAAGATGAAAGCCAAGACTTCACCATCACTTGGTGATCACGTGGTGCCCTTCCCAGCTGTGATGATGTCAAGGAAACCAAGTGTGAAGTGAGGACTTTCACCACTTCCCAGAATTAATGGGGCCATCTCCCCCCTGCCCCTTGTGTTGTCATCAAAGGCTATGTAGGGATGAGTTACATGATACCCTTTCCTCTCCCAGACAGGGTGATGTCATTGGAGGCCTAATGGGAAGTCAGAACTTCCACTGTCATCCAGCAGTAACAAGCACTCATCCCCAATTTTTGTGTCAACCAAGATTGAGTGAGGAATTTGGATTTCCATCACCAGCAGGCAGTAACGAGATGGCTCCCCACTTCTCTCACCAGAATGGTAGCAGACATAATACCATAATACCAACAATACCCAGGAAATTTTAGAAAAATTAAAAAACTTCATTATACCAAGAACCAAGAAAATCTCAACTTGGATAAGAAAAGATGATCAATAGATGTCAACACTGAGATGGCACCGTTGTTGGAATTATCTGACAAGAACTCGAAAACAGCCATCATAAAGATACTTCAACTAGCAATTACAAATGTACTTGAAGCAAATGAGTAAAATAAAAAATTGAAAGACTCAGCAAAGAAATAGAAGAGGTAAAGAAGAACCAAATGGAAATTTTAAAATGAAAAAAAAAAAAATACAGTAACTGAAAAATTTTAAAAACTTAGTGAGTAGACTCAGTACCAGAGTGGAGAGAATAAAGAATCAGTGAACTTGAAGATAGAAGGAAAATATTACTCAATGTGAACAACAGAGAATAAATACACTGAAGAAAAAGAAAAGACACAGACCAGTCGGGCTGTAACAAAAGATTTAACATTCAAGTCATTGGCATCTTAGAAGAAGAAAGATATTGTGATTGAAATCGAAAAAATAATGACTGACAAATTGCAAGTTTGGCAATAGACATAAACCTACAGAACCTTAACAGGATAAATTTACAGATATCCACATCAAGACATAGGAGAATCAAACTTCTGAAAACTGAAGACAAAAAAACTTGAAAGCAGAAAAAGAAACAACACATTACCTTTACATAGGGGGAAAACAATCGAAATGACAACAGATTTCTCAAAAGAAACCCTGGAGGCCAGAGGAAGTAGACATTTTTCAAATGTCAAATGAAAAAAAAATGTGAACCCAGAATCCTGTGTTCAATAAAATATTCTTTAGGAATTAAATGGAAATAAAGACATTCTCCAGTAAAGCCAACTTAAAAGAATTTATTGCCAGCACCTACTCTAAAAGGAGGGCTAACAAAAATCCTTGAAACACAATGCAAATGTTAAAAGAGGGAATCTTGGAACTTCAAAAAGTAAGGAAGAACATAAAGAATAAAAACACAAATGAATACATAGTTCTGCCTTCTCCTCTTGAGTTTTCCAAATTATGCCTTCTAAACATTTGAACTTAGAACTGTTTTCCTAGGGAACATCTCTTGGCAATAATGTTCAGTGAGTATCATTAGGAAACGAAGCACTAATAAAAATGTCTTGTATAATTTGCTGAATGAAGCAACACCTATCCAGCTTATACCTCAGAACTGGAATTCCAGACACACAAGAAGAAAGTACAGTAGCTAACACTGATTCCAGCTAGGTAAATAACTATTTTAATAACATTAAAATAATAAGACTTCTGAGCAGCAGATATTTAAGAAACAACGAGTTTTTGCTTCTTGGATTTTTAGGTAAAACCACCGGTAAGCAAGCAGATGTCATTTGGCCTCAATTCACCCGAGTTGCTCTTCAATCTCCCCGGCCAACCCATATTGTAATATCCCATGTTCTAATTATTCTTCTCTATTCAAAATTTAATGTCCTAAACTTTCTAGAACACAATAGGGGGTCCATAATATGTAAGAATTTTACTTGGCATCCAGACTGCCTGAGTTCAAGTCCTAGGTAGAGTACCCACAATTTACCAGATGGGTAGTCATGGGCAAGTCTCACTATTTAATTTTATGAGCTGAATAAATTGGAATAAATCACTTGGTATCCAACTCTCACTACTTGCCATCTGAAAGTCAGGAACCAAATAGATCTAGATGGTATGCTAGCCCTTGTTTGCAAACTTTGCTACCCAAACTCAGTAAATAAACAAATATAATAGTAAGGAATATTTGTGATACCTATATCATAGAGTTGTTACGAGGATTAAATTATTTAATATCATGTAAGCACTTATAAGAGTGTCTTGCATAGTATTTGCTATTCCTATTATTACAGCTGACAGGACATAATATTCCATAAGCAGTATTAATGATACTGTTTTAGGCAATTTATTTTTATTTAACACAGGCCCTTGGTACTTTGATCCAAAGTTTTATTAAAGGTCTGACCTTCAAATGTTACTTATGTATTCATTCATTCATTTATTTTTTTACCAGAGGATCTTTTTAGAAAGAAAAGAGAACACAGGGATATGAACCTCATTCCTAGTCCCATCTCTGCAAAATACTAATGATAACACATTAGGCAGGCAAAGAAGAAAGTTTCAATTTCTTCTTTGAAAAAAATGAAACAAATAGGACCCTTCTTACCTCAGGGTAGATGGTGAAAATGAATATAAAAGTGTTCTGCAAATGGTAACATGTAACACCCAGGAGAGAGTCTGCTTGTCACTCCACTTAGATCACTGCTTATTTTATTTGTGGGAAATAACCTCAGAATTACAGTCCTAATCCTAAAACTCATATAAAACCCAGAGTCACAAACAAATATTTTGTTGCAGAGGAAATAAGAGGATATTTCATACTAATTAGTAGACTGGTGGTTGTATGTTTGGACATTTTGGAATAATATTCACTCAAGCACCAAACATTTTTGAGTATCTACTAGGTACCAGGAGCTGTTCTTGGTGTAACCCAGGTTAAATCATGGAGCATATGACTCATTACCTACAGAATCAGATGTTAAAGTAAATTTTCCTTTACACCTGCCATGTTGCTGATCCTTAACAAGTCACTTGTAGCTTTTGCTCAAGTTTCCTTCTTTGTAGAAAGACTTTGTCATAAGACTAGGACTATTCATAAGATCATGTTGCTAAAGTGTTTGCATTTCCTCAAAAGGAAAGTATAACTGAAAACCAGTCTACTTATCAGTAACATATTAAGGGACTGATTTCCAAATGCAATGCCTGCTTTGTTGTTCATTTATTTTCTTTCCCCAGAAACCTAATAAACTTTATCTAAAAGGTCATGAGTTCTTCCTGAATAGCAGTACCAAAGGTATTTGTATATCATTTAATGTTTAGCCAACCCTTTACAATCTTACAGTTTATTTTCCTCCTAGCAACTCAAAGTAGTTCATTACTACCATGCTCTTTTTAGAAATGGAGAACCTGAGGCCCCAGTTCATTCACAATCTATCAAGTGTGAGCACCCATATTATCAAGTGAGAAGTCATCAAGTTGAATATCGTTTTTTTACTTGTTTTTTATTTTATTCCCTAAGTATAACTGACCATGCAAAGAAGATTTAATCCTTCAATCCTTTTCACCTTTCCCCAATCATCTGCTAAATTACCTATAAAATATGCTATCATCTTATACTAGCATGAGATTGCAAAAAAGAAAAAAAAAACCCAGGCAGCTAAAAACCTTAGCTTAAAAACAAATGAAAAAAGTCACCAAGAGTGAATTGCAACTCCATAGCCTGTACTGTGTGACTTTTCTAATTCAAAATTTGTTTTCTGAAAAAAAGAGCATAAACCCCGGCTGTCTGAGGACACTTCAAAGTCATATTCTCTGACCTCAGCTGGGCCCTTACTCAGTCTCACCCCGTTTACAACTACTATTTTGAATCTTTTCCTTCTCCAGTTCCCAACTTTGCTTAAGCACACAAAACCATCTCCTAAAACCAACCGAGCGCAATCATCTTTCCCTTCCCTCTCCCAAATTTCTACCTGTTGCCGAAGAAAAGATATTCCACTTTTCTTGTCAAGGAAAACCCTTCTGCCTAAATTCCTCCACTGCTTCACGATGGCTCCTTGTTTCCCTTCAGTTCCTCCAGCCCTTGGGACCCTTTTCCCCATTATCTCCGACAAGTTCACGAGTCCCATTCTTAAAGCGAAACTTCATCAGCTCTGCTCCTCCCTCAAACTGCCATTCTTTCTCTTGCCACCAATTTCTTGAATTATCAGTATTTCATCTTCCACAAATTATTCTTCTCCCAATCAAACTCTAAAAACTGGCCTTCACTCTTAATCACCTACTTTCACATCTTACATCAAGACACATTTCTTCATCCAGCAATTACTTTTGGAGCATGTACTATGCTTGGTGCTTGGAATACAATGGTGACTTGGACCTTACAACCTAGTAAGGGAGACAGCTAAGAAACAGGCAAACAAAAAATACTTGCAAATAATGAGGTGTACTTGCAAGGAAATTAACAGATAAAGTGATATATAACAGCAAGGGAAGCCTACTTATTTGAGGACAGTAATCAGGGAGGCTTTTTTGAAATGGTGGCAAAAAAAAAAAAACAGCCACTTGTTCTAAGAAAAAGGTAGGCTGACGTTCTAGAATAAAGCAGACCTGAGGCAAGAAAGAGCTTGGTACATTTCATCAATGATCCAGTTCATTTCAGCTGGTAGGGCACAGGGCCCCTTAAAAATAGACCTACCGAAGGCAGACAGCTGTTGCATACTCAGATTATGATGATAGTTTTAGTAGGAAATCTAGGCCAGCAGGCAGAAAACATTATCAGGAAGTGGCAGTCCTGTTCAGTCAAGCACTTCCAGAAGAGAAATCCAAAATGGAGGACCAGGGCACCCTAACAAGTAAAATACAGCACTGAAACACCCAGAATTAGACACCATTCAGAGAGTCCAACAGGTAGCATGAGGGAATTCTATGAGCAGTTACCAGAGCCCCACTTACTGAATACCAATTCCAGGAAGGGTCTAGAAGAGCGAGGCTGGTGCCCTACTTTGGGGGGATTAAGGCAGGAGATAAACCTTTGGCATAGGGACCAATATGAAGACTTAAGCATAGGAAATAACACAGAAATCCATTTACAAAAATCAAGGAACTAGGAATCTATAGGGGATAGTGAGGATGAAGCAAAAGTTCGGTAATTAGTGAAAACAATTTCAGTCAGGGCCTGACTGAAGCAACTGTGACTTGAGTCTGAGTTTCAATGTGCTCAGCTAGAAATTCATTTATCCCTCCCACCAAAGGCCAGGATTGACCCTGGAAACCGGGGTGCGGCTGAATGCCTCGGTGTGAATCTTTGACCTATAGAGAACAAGCGCGAGGCAAGTTTGGATAAAATAATCATGATAACAGGTATCATTATAAATAATTATAAATATAAGAAGAATAATTATTATTACATAATTATAATAATTATTATCATTGGCAACCAAATTGGTTGCCGATTCAGTCTGTTCTACCTTCTTTGACCCCTTTTCATTTCCTTGGCACACCCCAATTTAAGTTGTCATAAAGTCTCATGTAGAATCCCAAATAGTTTTCTATCTCCTTCCAAAACAACATAACAAGTTTTTTTTCTTGTTTCAAAGCCCAGCTTGAATCATGAGTCTCCAACCAAATGGATGCTGTGCTTTTATCTCTCTCCCTTCATTCTTTCAATGCATATTTTTTGAATTCCTTCTGTGTGTCAGGCACCACGGTAGGTACTGGCCATTCAATGGTGGACAAAATAGAGCAGCAATGGAGGGCTTGTTCTACACCAACAGCTTTCAAATGTTTTGTCTCTAAAATAATTTGTTCAAAAGAAGTTATTATCCTTAAGCCCTCTGTGTAAGACACACAAAATGAGAGTTTTGAATGAGATTTAGGGCAGCCTACTCTTTCTCTCCTCCCACGAGATCCATCAGAGATTCTGCAAAATATTTTAGGTGCTCTTGATTTTCACATACTATGTTCGGAGATACACACACGCACACACGCACACGTGCAAATTTTTGTCTACTATTTTTATTTTGCCCTCCCCCAATATGCTCCTTTATGCAAACCCTGGACTGATTTTTATTTGGTAGCAGCTGTACCTCTGCAAAAGATTTATTATTTTACAAACTTAAGTATCATTAAATCAGCTTATTCATAGACAAGTAGTTTAGTAATTCTCATATTACATATGTAAAGTACAAATGGACAAGTCTACGATAGTACCATAGCTTCTGAACAAATCAAACATTTTTAGCTTTTGAACAAATCAAACATTTTTAGCTATATGTTGTGTATTATAGATTCTAAGACCTTAGAAAGACTCTTTTAAAATCCTGTATGATGCAGGTGAGACAGATATAAAAATTAAATTCTAATTTACTAATGACTTGAAAGCACTGAAGTTATTACTAATTTATAGACATACACATACATATAGTCTTGCTTTTAATTATATTTTATTTCCTAAAATACTTGCTATAAAGAAAGAGAGATTAAAAGACTATTAAGTAACATCCATAAAGTTTAAATTTTATTAGGTAAGTTTTCTAGAAATTTCTGTAACACTTAACAATTTGAGAAATTAAGAACTTTTTCCTAGGGCTAACAGGACCTCTCCATATATTTATATTTTGAAAGCTTCCAGATTGTTCTTAATGGAGCAAGAAGTTGTTACCTGTTTATGTAAGTATCATTGTCAATGAAGATAGTATAACTAGGGAGAAGTAATGGCTAGAAAGGTGGAAAGAGGAGTGAGTTGTTTGCTTGGAATAATAAGTAACATCTTCAGAGGCCTCCTTGTCTTCTACGCACTGTTCTTAGCACATCACAGATGTTAACACACTCATTCTTTTAAAATACCCTTTACGGTACCGACTATTTTATCCATAGTTTACTCATAAGAAAGCTGAATTACAGAGAGATTTCAAATTTTACCTAAGGTCCTTTAGCCAGTAGCCAGGATTCAAATCCATGTGCCATCATGTGTGGCCCATGCTCTGAACACTGCTTCATACCTTCCAGTCTGAAGCAGGGCACTGATGATCACAGTTCAACACAAGACCAGTTTTTACAGTTGCTATATCCTTATGTTTTAAAAATTACCCATCAGTTTTCCCTCCCAAGCACTACCTTTCATACTGTCAGTAACTATGTGTGAAATTCTATCCTTAGAATTTTACAGTTGCTTATGTAAGTCCCTTTCCCCCACATGCCTGTCTCATACAGTACATTTTCTGGGAGCAGGTTTCATGTCTCACTCTTCTTTGTACTTCCTTGAGGTTCTCTAGCACAATGCCATACATGCAGTTAAATATAAAAGTAACTTTCTATGTGCAAGGAATCTAAATTATCTTTGAGTCTCAAAGGAAGTTTATCCTCAAGCATCCTAGGGAAGCAAAGTGGGTGACAACCTGAAACTATTATCAGCCTGGACCTGGTCAAGGACACATTTATCAGGTGACTGGAGGCATCACAGCAAGGTGCAGTGTCCTGAGGAGATGCTGCAGGGATGCGGACAGGCTGGGGCCTGCTAAGGTAGGAGGCGAGGCGGCCTTCAGAGAGAAGCTTTGTGGGCTCTGCCATCCCTAGGGAACAAAATGTGCCCTCTCCAACACCCACCCAGAATCCTGCTCCACCCTTTAATCCAAAGAACCAGTTCACATGAACATTACAGTGCTTTTGCCCAATGTTCTCAGTTCCATGGAGACTGGACATGGTGCCTTCTGCTGCACCGTAAAATTTACACAGCCCCTGTGAGTCTCTCTGGCTCTATCTGTTATTCCTCCTTCCTGCCTCACTCAGATCCGACCAGACAGCCTCCCCTCCCCTCAAACATTCCTGCCTGAGTGCTTTTGCCCTTGTTCTTGTCTCTGCCAGGTTGGCACGGTTACTCCATTTTCTATGAGGCCTTCCCTAAGCACCCTATTTAAATTACAGATGCTCATCTCTCACACTCCATGTCCCCCTCACCTGCTTTATTTTCCTCTGTCCTATTTACCTCCATATATTTTGTTTATTGTCTGTCTTCCTGCAGAAGATTATAAATTCCATGAGGCCAGTAATTTTGCTCTGTTTTAGTCACTGCTGAGTGTCCTATGCCTATAAAAGTGCCTGGAAATGGCAGCATGTCACAATAGACATAGATGATGTAGATCATATATAGACACACTCCTGTATAGATATGCATGTATGTATACATATATGCAATACACATGCACACACATATACCCCCTGGATAGTATATTAGGTATATTAAGAACGTGGTTAATATTAAACATCAAGTGTTCTTGCACATCCTGAGAGATATTCTAACTCACCCTCTATCTCAACATCTTACTTTCTTAGATGTTTATATTGGAGCACACATATCCTGAATGTTATCACTTCTCATTCTGGAGATAAATAGATAAAAGCAGGAAATAGAGCCTTCTTTTACCTCCCAAGAAAGAATTAGGTGGTATCGTCATTCTACCTACCCGAATCAAGACTCTTTCTGGGCACCATCTGCTACCCACTTTATTTTCATTACCATCTGACTCGCCCCAGGCTTGTTGCCAGCTCCCCACCTACCTACTTCCCTTCCTTAGTCTCCCTCTCACCAATCAATATGAGTTAAGCCCAGGGCTGGATCCACCAGGATCTTAAATAAAGTCACTCCCACATCACCATGGCAATAATCACTCCTTAATACTCACTCCTTAGACAACACTCTTTATGCCATCTCACTAGACCCTCTTTTCCAGGGAGCACATACTGAGTAAAAAGTAATCACGAGAGCCTGCATGAACACAAATCAATTCAGGCCTGGATATTGCAGGAGACTGGGCTGCTTTAATACCCCACTCATCTCCAGCTGACAGTTCCGGGAACATTCAGATGTGCCAAATGGGTTTAGGAAAAGTAATTTTGGTGCAAGTTAGAGAGCTAAAACAGAACTCTGCTGAAACTAGGGCCCTAGGGAAAAGGAACTAGAAAATTCCATCCTGTGGCCAAGAAACACAGGAAAGCAATTTTTGTTTGTTTGTTTGTTTTTTTACAAAGACCCAATAAACTAAACTGAAACAAACATAAGCTTGTGTAAAAGAAAAACTCTATACCTGTCCTATGTATAAGTGTAGAAATGAATCCAGCACACTGGACTCCTACAGAAAAACTATTTCAATGGAAGATGGGTTCACAAATAAAAAGTATAGACCATTGCAAAAATCTCCCCTCCAAGGGAGAGTCAGCAAGCAAAACAAATAGGTTTGTTTAGCATTGCCAATTCAAGTAAGTATTTTAAAATTATTAAAGAAATATTTAAGAGGAAATAAAGAATAAAGGTAGAATACTCTAAAAATAAACAGGTGGATTGAGAAAGAATGCAATAAAACTTCCAGTAATAAACCGAACATTACCCTGGTGCTCTCTGGGAGAACTTGAAGTGATTCCATTTGCATTCTATAAAAGGAAAACTTTCCCAGGGTGTCAAAAGGACAGCTCTCTGCCAAAATTCTAGCAATGAGAAGGCATAATAATTCTCTTCATAACCCCGGTGGCATCACACTAACAGAGGAACAACATAGGAGGATCCTGACTGAGTGCTGGTTTATACTTCTTGTCATAATCTAGTGTTCTGCCTAATGAATACATAGGCATCCCTGGAAGAAGAGCTTTGAGGAGAGCAAATCTAGCTGCTGAGACAAATTCTGAGGCTACAGAAGGAGAAGGGGTCTTTGGGGTCTCGTTGTTGGAGGAAGCAGTCTTATTTTTTCACTTGCCTTAAGCACTGAGCACAGGTATGATCCCGGGATTACTTCTTTCTTGGACTTTAGATAACAAGACAGACTAAAACAATGCATTTTTATGGCCATATCTTTGATGCTGACCCGTAGTTAGAAATAAAGTATAAAACTCTTTGTACTTATCCAGCATGTCAGAATCCTGGCAATCGACTAGCATAAACTGGTTCCCTGGGCATCACTTTTGAGCTGGTAATTTCCTTCTTCTGAGCTAGCTAATAAAGCTTTTTTGTGTTATTGCCTAACCTGAAGTGTTTCTACAGAGTGTCTTGAGAAAGGGAAAATGACCACAAAATCAGAACCTCAGAATGGTGTGCAAACCTCCCTGTGAAAGTTGTCATTTTTAAAAATTGTGAACTAGTTCAATCTTTAGTTCCAATGAAACCTGTAGTGTTTCTGAGTGACAAGACGTCAAAGGGTGTACTATTGTTTCTGGTATGATATTCTTTGGAGATTAGTTTTTTAAGTTTAAACTTTCTTGGATTACATGTGCCAGAATAAATATTATATTACTTCATAGATGGTATGTGGTTTACTCCAGCTCAGAACATGTAGTCAGTCAACAGAGGAAGGCAGTTTTGACAAAATTTGGAAGTGTATACTATTTGAAATGATTAAAGTGTAATATCCAAAACCAACAGAAATAAAAATTTCATTTTTACTTATGAGAATAATTTTGTAGGAAAAAAAATCTTCGTTAAAATTCTTTTGTTAGTTAAGTAATCCCAAAATAATCATTTTTAGGTCCTTTTATTCACCTCTCCACAGTCCAGTACAGTAAACTACCTAAAGGAATCTAGTAGGCAAAATCAGGTAGGAAAAGCTTACAATAAAAATTGACAAATAGTGCTGCAAAAAAGTGGTCTAACCATGGCAACCAATTCACTACAAAGAATAAAAAGAATATGGAACATAAGATGAGGGGCCAATTATATTTTGAGAATATTATGCTAAATAAATTAGCACCATAATACAATGTCAGAAATCATAACTAAACTCATTAATAACAGGAAGCCATTAATCCCAGTTTTCTAAATTAATCTGAGCTATAAATGATACACATTTTGGACATGTTACATGAAAGTCTTAGGAAAGCACTGTGAAGAAATTAAGTTTTTCATTTAAGAGCAGTATAAAATGCACCTGAGTAGGGCTAGTAAAATGAATCAGATAAGATTAATCTTTAAGTCATAAATAAGATGTCCACATATGTACTTGAAATTAAAAAAAAAAACTACCATCCATAGTTTGGTACTTAAAAAACAACAATCATCCTAATCCCAATTTTATTATTTTAAACAAAGTGATCTGATTGATTCCATATGGAAATCTCTTTATAGAATGTCTATATTTTGTGCTCTAGAAAACTTCAAATAACCCTCAAACCATCTTTACAACCTCAGGAAATTCACCAAATTCACCAAATGGTTTAAAGTGTATAGTAATTATAAGGTAGAATTTGCTATACTGAGAGGCTTTTATTTGGCAACCCAACATAAAACAAGAATAACAGAAAACTGGTTTAACTGTAATTAAGATACACTTCTAAAATTACATCCCAAATATTCACTGAATTGGAACCTATTTTTCCTCATTGTACCTAGTCTTAAAGCCTATAAATAATGAACAAATGTGATCTTTGTCTATAAGCACAGATTAGAAAAACTGCAATGTGGTGAACACAGCAAAGCTTAGTCTTGAAATGATGACGAGGTCTTAAAGAAATCAGGAAGAAAGTAAATGTGACCTGTTTCTTTTCTGTTTGCTTTCAGGGCTGACCATTGCTAAGGACTATGAGAATAAAGTTATACAGAATGAGTCAGATAGAAAACACAGGCAAAAGAATACTAAGAATATAAGTACGTGTTATTCTTTCATTGGTACTTTACTTTAAAGATAAAGCATAAAAATTGGATAGTGTGAAGTGTCCCAAAGATAATTTATGACAATAATAAATGACCGTGTTCCTTTACATAACAATAGTTTTTCTGAAAAACCCCAAATTACCCAAACTCTGATTTTTGAAACCAATTATTTCATTTGGAGAAACAATTAGCATAATTGTTCACAAAATCAATTAGTATAAAAGACACATACAAGAACGCTCAAGGCAAATTTGGAATCACAGATCACAGAAAGATTATTTTGATTTTCCAAGAAATATATTCAATTATATGCACAAAAAAGCTGAGGTCTTGGAAAGTTACTTATTACTATTTGACAGATGAGCAGATTATAAACATAGTAGTACTTTCCTTTAGAGCCCATTTATTTAATAGTAAAGTGTGTCTTCTGCTATGGATTCAAAATGTTAAAATTTATGAATTTTGCTTGTTAAAATATCACGAATTTTGAAGTATTAGATCACACAATATAATACGCCACATGTTATATTTATCAACATAATACTGATATGTACTGTATTTATTTTCTTGTTAAGTTGGTATTCATTTAGCGCTGTCTCTTATGAAGCACCTGCTATTTCAGTATACAGATCACTACATAATAAGAGAAAACTCTAGTCATGACAAGACAATCTACTTACACTGGATAAGAAAATAATGACATAATAGTTTTTAGAGGCGTAAAAGTGAAAACAATTAGTAGAGGAAGTTTCATAGAACTTAAGTCGGAAGGTAGGATTACACTTTTTAAAAAGTTGCTTGCATGCTCAAAGAGGATGACAACTTCTGACAGAATCTCTGCTTGTTCAGGGCTCTGCCCTACAGAGTGTATTTGTCATGCAAATATATTGACTCTAGGGTCAGACTCCAGCTGCTAAGGACACGTCTCCTTAATGTACATGAAACCCTTCCTTCCTATATTGCTAAAGTAGTTACTAGATCCAGATACATTTTTTAAAATGACACCTATTTCTAGTCTATCCAAACTCATCAGTAGCCTATCACTTTAATGGGAAGTTGTAAGTATTTATAAGGTTATTCACTTCAAATTCCAAAAGAAGGATGTTAATGTTTCCTTTATAAATACATATCTTAAAAAAGATGAGAGTTCATGGAGAAATTAATTAACTACTTTGATGCTGGCACATTTTAAATTACCTTTTCTTCTTCCTTTCCTATAAACCACACCTCCACCATGATCTAAAAGGATTTCCGAATGTGTGCCTTTATTCAGGTAAAACAAGAGACTTGAATGGCTGTGAGACTAGGATTCCTTCCAGCTTAATACAAGGTATAAAATTTCTGAAACTCAGGAAGAAATATTAGATTGTACTATAAAACAAGTACAGAGAGCTAAATGTCAAATTCTAAAGCAGTGGATCCTTGAGAATGGCTAAGCGTGGAGACTTGAAAACTGAAGCAAAAAGTTTTTAATCTGGGTCTATGGATCCCTCAAAAGGGCTTCTTAGATTAAGTTCAGTATATAAATGAACCTTCTAAAATAATTGTAAAATTATCTGTATATGTGTGTGTGTATATATATATTTACATATATTTTAAATATATGCTATGCATAGTATATATTTTATAATATATACTATGTATATTGTAAATGCATATGTATACATTTTTTTTCTGGAGAGAAGATTGACAGATTTCATCATCCAGACCATATAATTTATTTTCCAAATTATGATACTTCTGAAAGTGAAAGGGAATGTTCTTGATTACTATGCTTAGCAACAGGCTTAAAATTAGACTTTGGGCAAAATGGAAAGCATAGCCACTTTATCCATAACTCAAGAAGGTAATACACTATTGCACTAGAGAATTTGGCTTTTCATTATTTCAACTCAAGAGCCATTCATGACTTTTTATTTAAGGCAATTGATTTTTACGCAATCAGATGTACTCTCCAAGGGTCTGGGTACATTCTCAGACAGCTTTTGGAAACCATGCAAATGCTTTTAAGACTATGGGTACTCATTCTTCTCTAGTCCACAGACTCTCACCTGCATTTGACGCTGGTTGTTGCCTTGTGCTGTGCTGTTCCTACTAAACTTGGATTTAGGTCCTGGCACTGGCCTGGCTGGATGTCCTCATACTTTTTTCTCTGACTCTTTCTGTGCTCTACTTCTTTCTTCATCCTCCTAAATGGATGGGTATCACCAAGGTTTGGTGCTGAGCTTTCTGCTCTACATTTTCCCTTGAGAAACACATTTAATTGTACAACTTCCAGTAGAATATATCAATGACTGGTTTACAGTCTTAGATCCATATCAGAGCCTTGGTCCACCTGAGGGGTAAGCTGATGAAGTTACTCAGCTCCATAGTATTAAGACTTCTATATAATGTTGAGAAATAAGTTTTTAAAATATTGGAATAAACTTCATGTGTAAGATGTGAGAATCTTATATTTTAGAGAATCTGAATATTAGTCTGTGACTCTAATAAAAAATATAACTAGAATTAGGATTTTAACTTGAAAAGTGTAATATATTTCACCGCAAGCAATATCTATATGATCAGTAGAACTTCATTACTATGCAGTAATTTTTATTTATACTTATAAGAATTGATAAAGTGCTTAGAAGGTTTTGCTAATGAAGTTTGTGAGTCTGCCATCTTAAGCATTTAAAAAGCTTAAGAGAATTAGATGTTTGGTATTAAATTTGTAAACGTAGTTAAAAATATTTAACATAATTTATTAACAAAGTTTGTAAAAGGGGCTATTTAATCAACTGAATTTAATCTATTAAATCTATTTAATTTAGGTGAACTTAATCTTTTGAAATTTATTTTAATTAAATATCAAGAAACAAGTTGTAGACATCTGATGTACAACATCGTGTTTATAGTTAACAATACTGTATTACACACTTTAAAATTTGTTATGAGAGATCTCACGTTATCTGTTCTTACCACAATAAAAAAGAGAAAAAAAACAAGTTAAAATAGATTTTCAATTTTATACCAATTTACTGTGTTCAAAATAAAATATTTTGTATACTTTATATAAATATACAAAATTTATATATTTTTAAAATTAAACTTATAGATTTATGAAAACTAGGTTTTAAAGTTTTACCTTTAATACACTGAATAGCATTTAAACCCCAAGAAGTGGGAGAAATGAGAAACAATTACTCAAATGGCAATCAACTCTTTCTATATGTCAAACACTAATGCTATGTGTCTATTTCTCTAAGCTAGAGTTTGGGGAGAGCTTATTTATACAGCAACTTAGTTTGCAATTACACATACAGTCATCCCTTGGTATCCACAAGGAATTGGTTCCAGGTTCCCCTAGTGAATACCAAAACCTGCAGATGCTCAAGTCCCTAATATAAAAATGGTATAATATTTGCATATAACCTATGTACATCCTCCAGTATGCTTTAAATCATCTCTAGATTACCTATAATACCTAAAACAATGTAAATTCAATGTAAGTAGTTGTTATTCTATATCGTTTAGGGAATAATGACAGGATAAAAAAGTCTGTACATGTTCAGTACAGACACAACTATTATAGGTCTAACTACACTGTACACATCAGCAACAATGTAACTTTTAAAAAATATTTTCCATCTGTGGTTGGTTGAACCCTTGGATGTAGAACCTGTGGATATGGAGGGTTGACTGTATGTTTTTGAAAAGGCTCTTTTAGAGGCAAAGTCCTTGAGTGCTTAGAAGCTATTCTCATTTTCCTCTTCATAAGGCTCATCATTATTCAGTTTTGTGAGATTAACATTTGCTTACAGGTTGATGTCTTTACTTCTTGACATCAGAGAGCAGCTTGGTAAACTGAAAGGAATGTTGAATTAATTACAGCAATTATAAGGAATTTTAGTCCTCTCTCTTAACAGTTTTGTGTCTCTGGGCCAATTACGTCAACCCATTTATTTCCTTATTAAAAAAAAATGTCATTTTTGGAGGTTCTTATCATAACAAATTATTTTTTTCAATAACGTGTTGAAAATTTAATCCTTATGACAGGCTATATTCAAAGAGAAATCAGTGATTCTGCTGTCAAGGAGTTAATAGACTTAATATTAGTAATGGAGTAAATAGACTGAGACCTAAATGATTGTGATACAGAGAAGCAAATGACACATTTTGTAATAATAACTAATTTTTTGAGTGCTTACTATGTGCTATTTACCATTCTAAAACCTGTCCCTCCATTGTCTTATATAAGCTTCCACAGATTCTGTAAAGTAGGTCTTACTATCCCCACTTTATGAGTGAGACAACTAAAGTACGGAGAGGGTAGTTTAAAGAGATGAGGAGAGCATGTAATAGTCAAAAGCTAGATGTAAACTCAAACCAATCTGAATCTATACCTTGGCCTCTTAACCACCATGCAATATGTCCTTTTGAGAGTGAAGTCTAAACTCCCTAGAATGGTATTCAAGGCCCCAGAGAAATAGCTCCAAAATGTATTTCCAAAACTATTTATAAATTACCCAGATGCCTCTCACTCCAGTGAAGCTAGTTCCATTAAATACTCAATGAAAATATTTTGTAAATTCTATATCACTGTCCCCATCTGGAAACTTTGCTTTCTACTACCAATTCGAGCCTTCTAATGGATAGCGAGCTCTACGTCCTCTGAAATATAATAACAGCTGATGTCTATACTACTTACCTGTCCCTTATGGCATGCTATTCTCATGTGGATGGTTAATTTTTAGTGTGGTTGTATCTTAATTCTTCAATCGAATTGTAAGTAACCTCAGAGCAAAAACAATGTCTTCAACTTCTTTGTGTTTTCCCAAGGCATGTCTTACACCCTGAATTGCAATTATCTCTGTATGTGTCTGGCTGGCTACCTCAGTAACTGACCATGTCTTTTTCATCTTCATGTTTTTAATGTGTGGCATAATATGTACAACATAAATAGGTTCAATGGATATTTGGTGGAAAAAAAAGAATGACTGAAAAATGAGTACTCAGCACACATTAGATACTCAATAGTTACTAGTTATTATTACTATAAGTCTCCAAATTTTACTCAAAAATAGAAAATAACCTATTTTAAAATCTGCTTGAATAAAACCCTCTAAAATTACAGTGACACAAATATATAAAAACTAAAGCTATAACAACCACTTAATTAGGCTGTTAGGATCACTGGTACTAAGCTTAGTTTCACTACCAAACAATATTTCATAGATCACATACTCACATCCTACTCAGAGAAAAAATAACCAAAAACATCTGCCTGTAACAACAGATTTCTAAGAATAGCAAGAAAATCTCAAAGACTGATCACATGACATCACTGTTAAAAGTGACGTTTAATAACATAAAAAACTCATACTACCTACAAAACTCTAGTTGTTTTCCGCCAAGACCGATATGTGTGCCACAGATGCCACAGTCACAATGATGCTTATAAGGTAGTACCTAATAATTACTTCCTCCCTGCCGTAACTTAGCCACTGAGACAAATACAGGTTTTTTTTTTTTCTGACACAAGAGCAGGTACCAGAATATAGTAGGATAATTATAATATCATCATAATTAATTGCAAGCGGAGATGTTTTTAATTACCAAGTGTTATTGGTTGAGTTATATCTCCCTAAAATACATGTGTTGTAATCCTAAACCCAAGTACTTTGAATATGACTATCTCTGGAGATATAATATTTAAAAAGGTAATTAAGTTAAATCATTAGGATGAGTTCTAATCCAAGATGACTGGTATCCTTAAGAAGAGAAAATTAAGATACAGATAAGTACAGAGGGAAGACCATGTGAAGACAGAGGGAGAAGATGGCATCTACAAGCAAAGGAGAGAGGCCTCAGAAGAAATCAAACCTGCAGATGCCTTGATCTCAAACTTCTAGTTTCCAGAATTGTGAGAAAATAAATTTCTGTTGTTTCAGCCACCCAGTCTGTGGTACTTTGCTACAGCAGACCTAGCACACTAATAGAGCAAGTACTTCTTCCTTTCTTAATTTATTAAAATCTAATTTAATACTCAGAAACAATCACGTATGGTAGTATTTCCCCATTTTATAGTTAGGGAAACCAACGTTTCAGAGATGTTAAATGATGTTTCTGTGATCACCCAGTGAGCAAGAACCAGGATGCAAGACTCAGACTAGAATCTCCTGCCTGAAATCCTGCTGACTTTTCACTCTCAGCAGGTGATGAGTGACAAGATACTTGAGTTTTGGTCCCAGAAATGCCCTAAACTGGTTGTGGAAACTTCAGAATCATTAATTTTTTAACATCTTTGTTTTATCATCTGAAAAATGAAGGGGTTGAACTAAGTATTTTAATGGCCGAATAGACTAAGGGTTTATATAAAAGCCTTTCCAGTTTTAAAAATTTAGCTCAAATCATTGTTTCCTAACTCCTAAATAAATTGTCTCTGTAAACTCATTTAGAATTGAAAGAAAATTCAATATTTGGGGAATCAATTACTATTTTGCCCACAGAAATTGTCTTACCAAAAAATACATATTTAAAAACGTTTTGAAATATTATGAACTTAACTCACTTAAAAAAGTAATTTTTATAGGATTTGCATCCCATTAGTTAATTTTTGTTTTTGAAGATTTCTCCATTCTGAGCTTTTAAAGACTGCACAGAGCTTCATGAACAAAACACAAGACTTTTTTTTTTTTTTTTTACAGAAAATCTTGAGTTCAGGTTTAAAATCTTTAGTGAATAATTTCATTATCTTGAGAGGAAAAAAAGTAGTTTCAGACCTTAGTTTCTAAGTCTGAGAAATAGTGTAAATGGCTTCCTGCATGCTTATAAAAAAGTTTGCCATTAAATGAAAGAATATCTGTAAAATACCTTTGAACTCTTTGGAGGGAAGTTGCTGTATTATATATTCAACTGCAAAGTAATAAAGACTCATAGTGTTAGGGTATCTTTTTTTCAATAACTTCCTCAGTTTTGGAATATTATGTGAGTGCTTGGTTTGTACATTGTTCATATCTATAGTAAATGTATATTTTATTTGCCAGGAAGAGGGAAGTTTACCATGGAAAATAATTTATACTATAATGGAAGATAGCAGGTTATATGACCCTAAGGGTTCAATTGTGAATCATCTCTTGTGTGTTTTTGAGTAAAGGCAGTCTATCCAAGGGGAGAAAAAAAAATCTACAAACCACATAGTCCATCCAATCACATAAAGACAAATCAACCTTCAGGCAAATCAAAAGTCTTCATTTAAAGCTTACCTGGATTTGGCATGCTGCCGATCTTGTCCAAATCCCTTAACAATATACTTCCACAAACAGTTAAAAACATGCATAATGAAAATCATACCCTTTGCAACGTTATTTTTAAAAACAAGAAAATCTTTATCCCAAAGGAGACAATCGCTTAGAAAAAGCAAAGTTCCTCTCTGAGTTTGCAACATGTAAATAGGGATTAGTGGGTGGGATTGCGGTGTGCTCCGGTGCATAAATAGAGGTTGGGCAGAGCTGGCACACTAGGAAACTTGGACGGCACAGAGGCCACCTGGCTCACACAGACAGGTGGGTGGGGAACTCCAGGTAAGATTCCTGACAATAGCGTTGGAGTGCTCAGAGTAAGCTTTGGCCTTTGATTACTGTGTAAAGTTGCAGGCAATCAACAGAGAAGTGAAAGGTAGTTTCAAGGGCACTTGAATGGGATTTGAAGAGAGAATAAATGAAAATTTCACCAAAGATTTACTGAGGCCTTTCTTTGGCCAGAGCTGGCAGAGTGCTCCGTTCCTGAGCTGGTTCAAGGTAATGATTTCTCCCTTGGGAAATAAGAGGTGTAAGAGTAGATGAACTCTACTTGTTTTTAAACCTGGGACAGGGCCCAGGGTCTTCTGTCACTGTGCACTGGTCACCCATGTAATGCTCCATTTCTCTCCTACTGCCTAAAGCAAGGCCCATAAGACTAGGAAACTTTAGTTCGGATTGCCTGCTTGGAACTGCAGTTCAGAATATTATTGCAAGTCAGAAAAACAGTTCTTCGCTATCTGGTGCAAAGATATTCTTGTTGCTCTTCAATCTTTAAATTCATGGGATAGAATATAAGAGGAGAGATCTGGGTGCTTTCCTGAAGCATTTATGAAATTTATGAATAGAAATACTGAAACCTGCAAGTTCATTCCTTGCCAAAGATAAGAGGACAGATAGAGCGACCAGTAAAAAGTGCAGGAAAGGGAGGGAGGGAGAAAGAGAGAAAGAGGTGGGGGGACGGAGAGAGGGAGAGAGGGGATGGGGGAGAGAGAGAGAGAGAGAGCGCGCGAGAGAGAAAGTTTGTGTGTCTAAATTGTCAATATCTTCCATTGTTAGCATTCTGTTTTGAGGTGGTTTAGGCAGGAAGTTTACAGAGCAGGGTCTATTATGAAAATTCGGTAGAATGAAATCTCAGAAAGTCA
>NW_006436282.1:11748565-11786288 GCF_000325575.1 Pteropus alecto | reverse complement strand
TATATTAGTCTTTGTTGAGTCGTCCTACCATAACATGTAACATATCAATAGTTCTAACCTGTAAGCTGTGGAGCTATCACAAGGGCTGTTAAGTGCCACTTGCACGACAAGGACTGTCAATGAACTAAATGGGTAAAATGCTTCCTCATCAATTCACAATTATTTTTTTAATATACATAGATGCTGTTGTTATAACTAAAATACAAAATCAGACGTTTGTTCATAAAGCCAAAGTAGCTATTTGCTATGATGTTTCTGAATCAACTAATATTGAAAAAGTACGATTACTCTCCCATAAAAGTTCCTGGGTTTTTTTTAACATTAAGTCTTTGTACTAAGAAAGCTGGAAATTGTTGACTTGTAGTACATTTGAGTTGTTTCTGCAGAACATTAAGATACAAAAATTGTTCTTGGCATTTCCACATCTTTATCAGTGTAAAAAATGAAGAAAGTATATCCTTGCTTTTTTTTGTTTTTGTTTTTTGAGTTAAGACATTCTGTGGCTATGTACTATGATTTGGATAATTAGTCAGTTTAATACAAGGCATCATCTGGATTTGGTGATTTAGCAACACTTTTTAA
The DNA here is from genome assembly GCF_000325575.1 of Pteropus alecto. Lineage (NCBI taxonomy): Eukaryota > Metazoa > Chordata > Mammalia > Chiroptera > Pteropodidae > Pteropus > Pteropus alecto. The sequence goes on along the minus strand of NW_006436282.1, from coordinate 11,785,706 downwards.
AAATCAGCTAACAATTGGCAAAGGGTCCCACTCAAGCTATCAGAACATGGGGAACTTTTCCCCTTCAAAATACGAAGCATTGATAGTCCATCCTGCTTCCTGTTCAGAGCTTATTTGCTTTAATTCAAAACCTACACCAATGTTAGATATTTAATTTTAAGCAATTTCAGTCTTTGACTCTACTAAAATCCCAAGTCTCCCAGCTTTGCATGTTATGGTCCCTGGATAACTGTAGTGATTTGCTAGCGAGCTCACGTTGCTAGCTCGCTGTCTCCCTCACTCATTCATGGACCTTGTCTTGCCATTCACATTCCTGTTCACAGACACTTTCTTCACAGCAGTTAAGTGACAAACTTTGCAGGTTTTAAATTAAATAAGGAATCATTTTATTCAGATCATATTTTTCAATGGCAATGTCCCCATTTGAACAGAAGGCTAAAGAACTATGTATGTTTAGAGTAATTGTTTCAGGTTGGGAAAATGGGAGCCAGCACTGCAAAAGGGCAAGATCCCGGAGCCTTGGTTCTACACCCATCCCATAAATCTTCACCCGTCTGAATTTCAGATTCTTCATCTATAAATTGAGGCATTAGGGAAGTGATAAAAAAAAAAAGAGATAATCTATAAGGTGCTTTCCAACACTGAAAATGTTTAAGCATAAAATTTAAATGTAAATTTCCTTAGTTATGAATATATACATCGACTTATTTTCTTAAAATATATCTATATCTGTGTTTCTTAAAATATATCTATATATGTTTGTAGATTCCTATAAAGATCTACATCAGTTTAGTCATATCTGTATAAAGCTAGATGATAGATAATTGATAGATAGATGATAGATAGATAGATAGATAGATAGATAGATAGATAGATAGATAGATAGATAGATGATAGATATTCACACTGCATTCTTAGGAAAATTCTGTAGAAGATAGTTTTTCACTGATTTTGCATGTTTTCAATCTCAGCTAAATCTAATTCCTGTTGGTGATACAGTCTGAAGATTTTGAAGACTGCTAATTTCCTTTTGTTTTATTGATATTTTACCTGTTTTCCATATCAGATTTGCCATGGAGAAGATTTCAGTATCAACATTCTTACTCCTGGTGGCCCTCTCCTACACTCTGGCTAAAGATACCACAGTCAAACAGGGAGCTAAGAAGGACACAAGGGACTCTTCACCCAAACTGCCCCAGACCCTCTCCAGAGGTAGGAGTCAGCCTCTCATCAGCTTCCAATGCCATTAAATTGAGAAGCTGAGACTCGTGTGCTGAACGTATTTCTGTAGGTTCCCTCTAGATTTATCAAAATTTTATAATTATTTCTACTTTCTCTAGAGGTTTTTCTTCTTTAGTATCAAGTATATATTTCCAGTCTTTACCATCAAAGCTTTTCAACAGCTTTGGATCTGAAATTATAATAGCTTTAAATGCACTGGTTCGTTTTGTTTTAGGTTGGGGTGATCAACTCATCTGGACTCAGACGTATGAAGAAGCCTTATATAAATCCAAGACCAGGTAAAAATATTAAGGGTTACGCAGAGTTCTCTCAAAGCTCTCAAGAGCACCATCTAGTGTTATTTAGTTATACATGAAATCCTGCTCATTAAAAATTACCCAATCTCTTTTTCTCTTAAAGCAACAAACCCTTGATGATTATTCATCACTTGGATGAATGTCCACACAGTCAAGGTAATTTATTCTTCTAAATATGATTTCCTTTATAGGCTTTTGCTTTAGGACCAAGGTTTAGATCACTCATCTTTCTATCCTTAGCACCTAGCATGGTTGAATAAAAAATAGTATTTCATGTAGTAAGAAGATATTTTAAAGTAACTTCAAATATTTCCACATTTTATGTTAATCATTGGTGCATATCTTGAAAAAAAACAAGCTCTATGATTCGTCCTTGACTTCTTGCTTCCTCTTATACTCCACATCCAATACATCAGCAATTACCATTGGCTTTACCTCTAAAACATAGCCTAAAGTCAGCACCAGCTTCATGAGCATGCAACCTGTACAGTTGCACAGGGCCCAGCTCTCAGGTTTCCATGCTTGGTTTAAAGTTTTGTTGTCTCTGTCTTCAAATTCTTAATAATTTTTGAACAATGGGTTTCATAGTTTTTATTTTGCACTGAGCTCTGTATAGTATACAGGTCCTGCTCAAATTTAACCACTTCCCAATTGTCTTATTGCTACTCTCCTGGTCCAAACCAAGGTTGCATCTTATCTAGAACATAATAGCTAACTGGTCACCATATAGTCAGCTCTCAAAACAGAAGGCAGAATGAGGCTGTTACACATAAATCAGATCCTATCACTAGTGACTTCTCGTCACGGGTCAAATTAAATCCAAATGCTTGACCGCGGCCTATAAGGCTGGACATGATCTGGGTACTGGCTCCATCTTTTCTTACCACTCTTCTCTTTTTTTTTTTTTATCTCCACTCCAGCTAGCCTGGATTTTGTGCTTGTTCTTCAAACATCTGAGTTCATTTCCACCTCAGGACTATTGTTCTTATTATCCCTTTTGCCTAGTATGACATACCCCCCAAATCTTAGAATAGATAACTCTCTCATTTCAATGTCAGCCTCCTCAGAGAGGTCTACCCTGATTACTCTATAGCTCTTAAACCTCTTGCTTTGCTTTGTTTTTCTCCAAAGTACATATCTCCACCTGAAATTATTAGATACATATATGTTTACTTGTTTATGGTCTATCTCCTATACAGGCATTTGAGTTCTATGAAAAAAAGCCCTTTTTTTTTTTTTTTTCCACTTCTCTATCCCCAGTGCATAAAACAGTGCTTACCGCAGAGTAGCCACTCAATAAATCTGGGCTGAAAAAAATCAATCAATAAATAGATAAATGCATGAATGGGTGAATGGTAAGAAGCAAAGGTAGTCAATGGCCTAGATATTACTTCACTAATCATTGTCTGAAAGAGTAAAATTGAATATTGTGTTAAAAATACAGTTCAACTTAAAATATAACAGAGAATAATGGTTTTCACTGGTGATGAGATGGATGCTTAATGATTTCTCTTTGTATTACAGCTTTAAAGAAAATGTTTGCTGAAAATAAAGAAATCCAGAAATTGGCAGAGCAGTTTGTCCTCATCAATCTAGTTGTAAGTGTACTTTTCACCATCACTGACATCTCCAGTGCTCATGATTTGAAAAGAATGATTCATTTTTCCTATACATTTTAATCATACTGCATGAACTGGGATTTGTTCCAAATATCTCATCTCGAAGACTAGAGAGAAAATAATACTTTATTAGTAATCTATATTTCATGTTAATGTTTTTATTTAGTAATTAATAATTTTAGGTTGTCAGAAAAGTACTCTCCTGTGGGTAGGATATTCTCTGTTGCTGTAATAATTGAAGGTATTTGTATTTTGCAAATTACTTCCTGTGCCCCTTCCTGCAGTCCTGGCTGTTTTATACATATTCTTAGCCTTTGTCTCCTCTCTCCCTGAAACAGACCTCTCTGACAATCAAAATCTAAACATGTTTATCCTCATGCATTCCCACTAACTTCATCATCACCACCTCTCCTGATGTTCAAGCTTTTTGCCTTAGTCTACCATAACCCTGAGTCAGTTCCCCGCCTCCAGCCCCCAGCCCCCAGCCCCCTCTCTCATACTCTTCACAGGCTGACAAGTTGGCTTCTTCAAAAGAGCATCTACACCAGTAATTCTTCCCTACCTCCCTTCCACAGGATCCTCTTCCTCCTTCCACTCCCTAATAATAGTGCCTTGGTGAATCGTTATTTGACATACTCCTTGTTTTCATATTCCATAGTCTCTATGGGCAACATCATCTACATCGCCTTTAATCAATGGCCACACACTGATAATTCCCACCTCTTACCTAAGCATGCAACGAGTTTCAACTTGTGCATACAACCATGTTCCAGACATCCCATAATTAGCTTACACTCAACATGTTTGATGTTGACTTTATCAGCTTTATCCAGGCTTTTCATAAAGTTTTTTTTTACAGAACATGTTATTCTAGATTGAACTCTCCTACTCTCCCCCAGCAGTCACAAAGCCAGCAGTCACAAAGTCCTGCAGTTCTAACTTTCAAATATTTTTGTTGCTTGGTCACTTCTTTGTAAACTGGGAACCACAATTTTAGTGTAAGAATTGTTCACTTTGCCTAGCTTATTGCAATATTACGAAATGGCTCCCTGCCTACAAGATAAATTCCATCTAATCCTATGTGGGCATCAAGTTAATCACTCCAAAAACCACAGTACCTCTTCTAACATCCCTCCACTGGGTCTTATCTATTTATGAACAAATGCAAACACTGAGGTACAGTGGACAAGGTCATTCATGAGCTGGCCCCTGAAGCCCCTCTCCAGCATCTTCTCTCACCACCACCTCATACATCCCCTATGTTTTAGTCTTTTCCAAAAACTAAATTATTAGAAAAAATTATCAGAAAAACGCTATCCATTTCTACCATGCACAATCTCTCCCCTTTGCCTACAATGATCTTTTTCCACGTAACTGACTTCTATTCATTTTTTAAGATTCCTCCTTATTCACTTCATAAAGTCCTAATAGAAAGAACTTGCACACTGATTTATATGTCCTACTCTGGGCACCCATGGCATAGGCATATCCTCTATTATAACATTGCATCCACTGGTTCCCAATATTCATTTTCCTACCTGCATCTCCCAATAGGTTACGCATCTTTGAGTGGTAAGTGCTGTATATTGCTAAATAAACTTTTAAATAAAAATTTGATAACTGGATAGATGGATGCTCAAGATAATCCTGTGTTTCTGTCAATTTCTCCAAAAATTACTTCTGCTTTTTTTAATTAATCTATTTCCTCTTACTTCATAGAGGACGTCTTCCCTGAATGCTATAATTCCTTCCGAATTCTTCCTTCTTAAACTTTTTTGTTGTTTATCCTATACATTCAGTGCTTTACCTCCTGTTCTGCATCACATTCTGCACTAACTTATTATTTTATGCATGTAACTTGTCTGTCCATCTATATTATAAACTCTTGTGGAAGAGATGTGCCTTACGTGATCTTAAGATGCCTAGTACAGTAATGGACACATTTTTGTATTAGCAAGTTTGAAAATAATGAGTAAACAAACTAAAAACTGTTTTTATTTTAAATCTTAGTATGAAACAACTGACAAACACCTTTCTCCTGATGGCCAATACGTCCCCAGAATTATGTTTGTTGGTAAGTAAAAGTAACAATGAGATGAAATGCACTCTGAAAATTACACAAGCACGCCCATTTCTCTTCCTCGGTCTTCACCACCCTTATCTGCCACTCCACCATGGCCAATGCCACCACAAAGCTCTAATGAGGGGTATGATGTTCTTTTAAGTTTCACAAAGTATTTTCATTAGAAAATGTGATCTTCTAGCTATTTTCACAGCACTTTTTCTCACATGCTAATTTTAACTTTTCATCTTCTGCCAGAAACACATCTGAGCAGGACACACCCTGTTAACGGTTTAAATACATTAGTCATTTTCCCAAATACTTCAGGTCTGTCAATACTTATTTTTAATCAGGCAAACTTTCAGTTTGTGTGTTGGACTCTTCTTTCTGACAATGTTGATGATAACTTTAGGAAAGTTAGGAATATGAGTTGAAAAAAAAATCAAGTAGGCATGTTTCTTCCTGCCACTGGAACTTGTCCTATGCTGTTCCCTCTGCTGAAAAGCCTTTCCCACTCTCCCTCTGCAACTTCAAGTCACCTAGTTAAGTCCCCAGTCATCACTGCTTTTCACTGACCTGATCAAATCCGCACAATGGGCTTTTGTGTCACAATGTTTCTTTCAATGGTCCTACTTTCCTCGGTCATAATTTAACATTTACTGGGTGATTGTTTAATAAATATTTCCCCCATGGGACTATAAACATGTGGCAGGGACTGACCCTGTTTCTGCTCACCATCACATTTTCAGCATCGCCCAGTGGTAGGCTAACAATAAATATTTCTTAAATGACAACAAATTAATTGAGTTTAGCTTTGATCAAAATCTTACTGACTTAAAATCTATAATTAAGCCCATCCCATAAAAGAGCTTACTCTAACCAAGTGGTTCGCCTTTGTAATTCCTCCAAGTTTATGTTAAATGTACAAATGAGGAATAAAAAGTAAAGAAAGAAGAGAGGCTGAACTGGAGCCTTATAGATTTTTTTTGTTGTTAGGACTTAGAAAATTTAGAACCCCTGAAATTGGGAGAGACTTAATAGGACATCCAGTCTTACCTTGTACAGGAATTCTGTTCACAGTTTTCCCATCTAAGGGAATTTTAACCCGCATTTGGTTCCTGCAGTCATAAGAAACAACTCCAGCTCAGGAGTTCTCCACACTGTCTGCACATTAGAATCATCTGGAAGATTTTAAAACTCAAGCTGCCCAGGCCATGCCTCAAACCAATTAAATCGGAATCTCTAGGGGTGGGACACAGCGTCAGTATTTTTCAAAGTTCTCCAGGTGATTCCATTGTGCAGCCCAGATTGTGAGCCAGTGGCTGGGTGTTAAAAGCCTTTTATGTTAACTTAATACCAAGATCAGACCAGCTGCTTGTATCCTCTGTACGCAGTAGCAGGTCGTCAGTCTCTGTTGAAACAAAAGAGTGTCTGTTTCTTGTCATTTATGTTGATCCCAGTCCAATATTCTGAAATGGCAGAGCCTGTCCACTCAAATACCTGTGACAGACTCTGCAAACAAACAGGTGCTTCTCACATGTCCTCTTTACTTAGATTTCACGACGTGCACCTTTTTCTTCTTCAATCATCTAAGGTTTCTAGACTGCTGTATACCCTAGCACTACCTCCCTTTTAGATGTACCATATATCAAAAATACCTTTCTGTCTGATTGATAACTTCCAGTTAAATATAAAACATGAAAGAAAAAAAAAACAGGTTTAAACAATACATAAGGGAAGACTCCTAAATCTCTATTTTCAAAATGCAACTAATTAACAATAAAGTAAGAAATAGGGATGTTTCATGCTTATTTGACCTTTGCTGCTCTTAAGGGCTTACTTTCTTTTCTTCATTAAAACAAACAAACGAACCTTCGTTGTGAACACTAAGCATTGGATGTTGGTTTCTAATTATCTAGGTTGCTCTTGGTGATACAATTACAACATAATCATTTCAAAAGTTTAAAATAATTTAATATAGAATGCCAATGTTTTCAATAAAACCAAAACACAACCCCAAAGATAATAACCCATCTTCAGGTTGCTACAGATAAGACAGCAGGATTCATAATCTTCTCCGTGGGGCTGTTGATGGCTCCCAGCAGGGCTTTAGGGTCCTGACTGCTGGAGGCTGGGTTGCAGAATGGTTGGAGTAGATGCCATCCTACGGGACACATGCTGTGTTCCTTTCATTGGACAAGGACAAATACGTGAGCTATGTCAAGCAATAGACATTACTTGGAAACGTAGCACTCCATGCCTTCTGTCTTTTCCTTACAGACCCATCCCTGACAGTTAGAGCCGACATCACTGGAAGATACTCAAATCGTCTCTACGCTTACGAACCTTCTGACGCAGCTCTATGTAAGTGCTAAGGCCATTGAACATCTCTATTGCGCTGATGAACATCTCTATGGCGCTGTGCTGGCAGCGGAGGCCACATGACCATGAGGAAGGAAAGGAAAGCCCTGCTCAGGGAAACCAGAGAATCAGCTTGACCCTAACTAGTCTCCTCCTCAGGCAAATCACTCTCAGCTTGATCTCGTTTTTCTTTAAATCTCAATCGAAGATAAATTTTTTTGATTGGGTATCTTTTTCTCTAGGCGTATTCTATGGCCATATTACCCGCTTTTCAGATCTTCTCTTAGTCACACTAGCGTACAACTCTTTCTACCACAGAATTTAGTACAATAGTTGTAGTAATCCACATGCTTTGTTCCCTACCCACCCACCCAAATAATGAAACTGAAATAATTTAGTCTCCCTTGTTGAAGTTAAAATTGAGTTCAGTCTTAAAGATCAGTAGTAAAGATGGCTCCAAAGAGTTGCCAAGATATGGCCCTTGGGGTTGCCGTAAAATGGGGGGCGGGGGGGGAAGAGCAAGAGGGACTCAAGGTAGATGAAATACCTCGATGGGAAACTCTACTTGTGACACCTTATTAGTCCTTCTGGGAAAAAAACTGGGTTTTGTCCTAAGAACCAATTCTGCTCAATGACTAGTGGCCCAGAACTACACTGCCCAATATGTTATCCAGTAGCCACCTGTAGCTGTTTAATATTAAAATTACTTATAATTTAAAATTCATTTCCGAAATCACATTAACTATATTTCAAGTACTTGATGCAAAGGCACTGAATATTTTTCATTATTACAGAAATTCTCATCAGGGGCACTGACTTAAAACATTATTTGGGAAAAGATTCTGAGGCTATGTCTTGGCAGCAAAAAGATTATCACAGTCCATTAGCAATGACTGGGAGGACCAGTGAAAGCACAGCCCAAGTACTGATCATTCTCAAAATAACAGCACATTATCTTAATAAGACTTTGGACTCCTTAAAGGCAGGTCTCCTGCATAGGTAATATCATAGTGCCTCGTAGAAAAGGCATTTACTATTGAAAATAACTGGATTGTGATATAAAGCCATTACCCATAATTTTAGAAAAAAGTTTACAATTAGATTACCAACTATTCACCATAGGATAAAACGATCGAGTTTTATCGATCGAGTACCCGAATTTGGGGTTTATTTTACCTATTAGTACAATTTCTGGTCACATCTTGACTTTCCTTTCTCTTCCACTAGTAATTGACAACATGAAGAAAGCTCTCATGTTGCTGAAGACTGAATTGTAGAGAAAAGACAAAATTTGCAAGCTTTTGCCTCTGCACTAGGCCTTGCAACTTGGAACCAGAGGAGATATCAGCAGACCCTGGAGAAGGCAGAAGCACTGCTGGTCATGCTGATTAGATTATGGTTTAATCTAATCATGTGGTTATAACAGCTGGCTTTTGTTTTTTGTTTTTTTTTAATGTGGTGGCAAGTATACATGTGGGAAAACAATGTTGTATACTACCTTAGTGAGTCATACTTTAAAAAAAAAAATAAATCCTTTTGGGGGTGTTCAAACTTGTTGTCTTTTTTTCCCCAAACTTGGTCTTTCACAGAAAATCTATTTGGTTCATTCACCAAAAGGACGTTTGAACAAAAAATGTTCAAAGAGGGGACAAGACAAAACTAGTTCAAGCACTGAAGACCAAAGACAGTCAAAGTTATCATCTCACCTCGCTGTAGCTTCTCACTGGGTGACCAGAGGTAGACATTAGCTTAATCAACAGCAGTGTCAAATAGTATGCTTTAGTGTGGAGGACTATGTAGAAAGGCATCCCAAGAAAAACAGTCACCTGAATTTAAGACGACTCCTGGCCTAAAATGCCTATGCTATGTCCACATTTTAATTTAGCAATTCAATTTTAGTTAGATTTTGCTCAGCTGAATCTTCTCAGAGAAAGCCTCTGGCAGGTAGCTTTCTCCTTCAGACTAATGGTCATTTCAAGAACATGTGAACCCAAGAATACATACAAGCTAAAGAAATCCTGAAAATTGGCCTTACAATACACATGGTCTCTGTCAAGCTTTCAGAGTCCTGGCCTGAAATAAATTCAGTTGAATTGTTCCCATCTTCTTCACCAAAATGTGACTAAGAGAAGAGCGAAGGGCAGTGATATCCTGTCTATGGGGCAGAGATCAGAGGTCACTACTTATCTTTGGAAAAGCTGAGAGGGCAAGGCATCAGATAGGGGAGTAGCTTTACCTACTTTAACTCTTTATCGCCTGACAAAAATCAAAACTCTGTATTAACTTCTTTATGACATGTTGAATAATTTCACATTCATCAGTGTACGGAATTCTTTTATCACCCAACCCCCACTGACTTATTTAGCCCCTGAATGGCTATGGTGGTCTGTACAATGCTTTGCATATTATTATTATTATTATTATTATTTTGTCTTGAATAACTTTTTTAGCTAGCTCCTTTTCTGAATAGATCCTTTGGCATTATTAACTTCTCCAGAGCAGATAATATATTTTAAATACTTTTCTATCTCACAGTACTTTGACAGAGCTATTCCCTAATTGATTGTGAGGCTATATCGTTGATTTAATGACATAAAAATCCTCAGCAAAAATATCACCAGAGGGACTAGATTCCCTTCTTATACATTGGTAGCGTACATGTACTTAAGATAAAATATTCCATTTAGAAAGTTCTCTGAGGGTTATTGGGAGGAAAAGAGTTTTCACAATTCAGTAATTCCATTTCTGAGTATGTGCACAAAATAACTGTAAATAGGGAAAAGATATTTGTACGCTCTTGTTCATAGCATTATTTACAACAGCCAGGAGGTAGAAGCAACCCAAATATTCACTGATGACTGAATGGATAAACAAAATGTGTTATATATACACCATGGAATATTCTCTAGTCTTTAAAGGGAAGGAAATTCTGTCATATGCTACATGCGTGAACCTTGAAGACATCATGGTAAATAAAATAAACCAATTTCAAAGGAACTACTGTGTGATTCCACTTATATGGGGTCCCTAGAGTAGTCCAATTCATAGACAGAATATAAACTGGAGATTGCCAGGATCCGAAGGGGGAGGGGAGTGGGGAGTTACTATGTACCAGTCATAGATTTTCAATTTGGGAAGATGAAAAAGTTGTGGAAGTAGATGACGACGATGACTGTGGAACAATGTGAATGTACTTAATGACAATGAATTATACACTTAAAAATGGTACGGTGTTAAGTTTTCTGGTACATATGTTTTCCCACAGTAAAAATTTTATCAGTTTTACCTGAGGCCCCACAGCTTTGTGGGCGGAGGGGGGCAGAGGAACCAACTTTTTAAAAAGTTGGTAACATAGATCATCTTTTACATGAAAGATCAATATGTTTGATTAAACCATCTTTACCTGTTTTAGAGCCACAGTCTTCTTCAAATGATTATGACCATCTAGCTCTGCTTTGGTTTCTCATGTGCTTTACACATTCAGTAATCCTAAGTAGCTACCTTCAGCAATCACTGGCAAGAATAGGAGCTAGGCAAAGAACAGAAAAAGCTCTAAGGCAAGAACAGAATTTTCTCCAGTGCCTTACAAATGAGGCAGACTTCAAAGTTCAAGTAAAGTCAACTTAACTTACTAAAAAGCCCCTTGTCAAGTTATGACCTTATCTACCTGTAAAACAGAATCTGAAAGTAAGCAAAAGTGGTTTTGCCTTCCAAATGATATCAAAGTCCATTCTTTGACATATATTTTAACTAACAGGCAACTAACTCCCTTAAGCCTTTATTTGAAAACAAAATTCCAAAGCTGATTTTCTTGAGAGTAGATGAGAAGCAGCCTGGCGCACGGCAAAAGCGTCTGACTATCTCCTTTTCTACTGTCTCGAGAGGTCTTTCAATGACTACAATTGCCAGGTTGTGATCTGACATTCCAGAAAAACTCCAATATCAAGAGCTCTATTTTCTTTTCTCTCTCTCTCCCTCCCTGGGGTGGGGTGGAGGGCATTGTTGGTTGTTTCCTTAGAATGGTTCAGAAAACATTCACTAACAACGCATTTTGTAATTGCACTTGGCATAGAGAGCCAGGGGTAAAAACTGCCAGCCCCAAACATAACCAAGTGCAGAACAACTTTACACAAACCCTCACTCATCCAGAAACCCGGAAGAAAACTTGGTCGGTAACTTTAACGTCATCACTAATAAAACAATCGACATGTGAATGAATGATCATATTTGTATAAGCACCACGCCTGAAAGTGTTTTTTGCCTGTGAAATATACTGTGTAAAAATGTGATTCTAACTTTTCATACCAGCTAAAAAGTAGTTTCAGATATTTACTCAGCGTATTTTCAAAAGAATGAATAAATTTTAACAGGGTTAAAAAAATATTTAAGAAAATTATAGGAGGAGGTTTTGGCTTAAGGACACTAAGAACTAAAAGCCACACTCTGGTTGCTTTTCCCTCTCTGAAAGGCTCTGTTCAGCTGCATATTACTTAGGTTGAACACACAGAACTGGTTTTCATATCAAACTCATGGCTGCTTAGAAAACAGAGTATCTGGGATGAATTTATGCCACATGTGCTCAGACTTTAGAAATTATAGTCTAACAGTTTTCCTTTGGATTAGCATCTTATTCTCTAAAATTTTACCTTTACCATCAAGACTGACTGGGCAAATGTTCTAAGAAATCTTCCTCTAAGTGGCACATGTAAATAGGGAATAAGAGAAATATATAAGTTACAAAGTTCCTTTTTTAAATAAGTGCTAGGTTTGCGGGGGAGGAGGGCAGGGAAGCTCCAGGGTTTTGAGTTTGCCTTACAGCCATTTGTTGTAATTCAAGGACAGACTCGATCTGAAACTCACCCTCCTGTGAGGCTTTGTTTGTGGTAGCACTTCTGCGCCCACAGGCAGTGGTGCTCCTGGAATTCTGTGATCGGCCTGACTTCCCCAGGCTCACCAGCAGCCATTTAGGATTCAGGATAGACCCATTTCAGAGGCTTTTCATTCTGTAGAATGGGAGCTGTACCTCTCTGCACCCAGACACAAAGATCAGAGAGACCTCCCAGAACAGACTGGATAATCTACGACCTTTAGATCTGCCTGAGGGAACAGCAAGCTTAGATTAATCTGCCAAGGCTGCTCTTGGTACTTAAGAGTATATTATTTCTCGAGTGGCTAACCACCAGCAATTACCCACTCTTATAATTCTATAATTTACGGCCCTAAAGGTGCATGTGTGCTTCCCAGGCCCTGATTTGTAATTAGGTGGACCCAAATTAAGGCCACTGCAATTAGAGCACAAACCAAGGCTACGGGTTGGTTATCTCTGAAATAGCCGTTTCCACATATAATCCTTTGTACCAAGGAAAATATTATATTAGAAGATTCCAGAAACTCATGCAAAGTTCAAAATGTCACAAAGGAAACAGGGAAGAAACCAAATAAAATGCCTTAAAGGGAAGACAGAGTTCAAAAGTCTCACTTCCTTCATGCGTCACTTACAATATGACACTTAAGGATAGCAAAATATACAGCACCCCAGCCCCCAAGAATATTCCTCTTGGGCATATCCTTTTGAGCTGATTATTTTTGAAAAACAGCAGACACAGGAGGAGCTCTGAAAACAGAGAAGTTTACCCTGTTATAAGGGAAATTAACAGTAATAAAGGAAATCCCCATTTGCAGGGTATCTCTCCTCTGCATCAGAAGATGACACTAAAGCACAAAAGATTCTTATCAACTGGAGAAGTCACTGACAATTCTGTCTAACAAACCCTTTCATTCACTTCCATTCCTGGTGACCCCCAAAACTGGTGTGCGCGCGCACACACACACACCTCTCTTTTGTCTTCAGCTAAAGATGGTACTTAAGATGGCTTGGGCCATCTTGGAAAGTTACTCAATCTTTCCGGGATCTCCTATGTATACATGAGGTATACAAGTGAATAAACTTGTTTTTCTCTTATGAATCTGTCTTTTATTACCCGGGGTCTCAGCCAAGAACTCAGAAGACTAGAGGGAAAATGATTTTCCTACCCTACGACATTACGGGAATTGCATGATTCAGTTTTCTTGAAAGACTGGCCAGTCTTCCAGTCATGGAAGTCTGTCTCTGTCTGACTGTCTGTCTGTCTGTCTGTCTGTCTCTCTCTCTCTCCTGAGGTCCCTCCCCTAGGCCAAGCAGAGCCAGGTGTGTTCACACACACATGCGCGCGCGCGCTCTCACACACACACACACACACACACACACACACACCCTCTAAAGTTCTACAGATCAACCATTTACCATCTTTCTTGGTCTAAAACCCATCAAGACAATTGCAAATAAAATACCATATACTACATAAAATGTGAGAAATTGGTAATTTTCGATAACAGGAAGAACTTATTTATTTTTCCCAAATAAATATAAATGACTTATCTTTTAAAAAACAATTCTCACTATGGAAAACATATTAAACACTGAAACATTTTAAGAAAGGATTTTGGATGACTACCAGTAGACATTAGTGTTGATAATTCATTTCTATGGCTGGATTATACACTAAAATAGCAACACTGAGCTTTAGGTTAAAGAGAATCCGAAGCATAAAAAAAAGAATTCTACTTCACTTAATTCATGTATTAATTCTTCCATTACTTTCTTTTAATTCAAACACTTATACACGAAGAAAGGGTTTCATCCTTTAATTTTTTAACATAATTTACAGAACCACAATACTATTTTAATTTCAAATTATGGGAGGTCACATTCAAATATACTTAGATTTGACAAGTTGCTATTACAATACTGAGAAATTTCATCAAAAAGTATTTAACAATTTGTAAGATAATCAAATATCTTTTTGCTACGTGGGCCAATGCATTAATAGTAACTTGTTTAAAAATACAGTCTTTTGGACTTCAAATTATTATAAAAGAATATCAAGATTATACATACTTTCTGAATTTCTCAAAGTGATTCCATTTTGAAGGCTGAAGGCAAATGCCACACATTAGCACATTCATGAGACCATTTCCTTTGCACTTACCTGTAAAAATCGAAAACTAAACCACACTTTCCTAAAGGCATAGCTATTTCTAGAATATATTAGTATAATCATAAAAGACTACTAGAACTAAATTATCACTTTTATGTTAACAATTTTCACCACAATACATACTTCCTAAAAAAGACAAAAAAATGTGAGAATTTGGATTTCCCATTCTGAACTTAACATAATAGAATCTTTTATTGACCGGCTTTCATAAACTTGAACTTTTTTCCAGTAGGAACTATCTACACAGCACAATGCTACATACAATTAATTATTCCAGTGAGATGTGTATTTAGATTCACAATATAATCAACACAATAGTGCCATACAAAGTTTTTGTGCAGGTAAAAATGCTAAGAAAGGCCACAGTGGACAGTGCCAGACACTGAGAATACAGTAGATTAAAGGTACCACTGAGGTTCAGAGGAGAGCACAAGTTTCCATTTTTTTTCAGCAATGGAAAAAGAAAAACATTTAGAGAAACATAAGAGTAAAAATATATAATTCCACTGTCAATAATATAATTTTTCAGATACTGTTTCCTTAAACAGGCAAATTAGCGTTAACTTAAAGTTAGCTGTGAACAAGATCAGAATACGAAAAATTCTCCTTATCTTCTCAAAGGAATGCACTGGGATTAGCACGAGGATCTTTCTGGTTCCTGTATCTGTAGGTCAGCCAAACACCTAGGATCTGGAATGAAAGGAAAAAAAGAAGAAGTGACAGGTGTGTATATTTATTCAGTTTATCAAAAAAATAATCTGGAACCTCTGAAGCACTTTGCTTTATTTATTCTAAGAGAAAGACTTTTTTTTAAATGTAGTTAGTAACATAACGATAGGCCCTAAGAAAATCTAATATGAATATTGTGGTAGGCTGAATAATGGACCTCCAAGGATGTCCAGATCATCATCCCCAGAACCTGCAGATATGTCATCTTACAAGGTAAGAGGAACTTTAGATGTGATTGAGTTAAAGATCTCGAGATAGGGAGATTATCTGGGTAGGCTCAGTGATGTAATCACGAGGGTCCTTATAAGAGGGAGGCAGGAGGACAAAATCAGAGATACAGAGAAACGGTGATGTGACGACAGAAGCAGCAGGAAGCAGAGTCAGGGAGAGAAGATGCTGGCATTGAAGACGAAGAACGGGGCCACAAGCTGAGGAGTGCAGGCAGCCTCTAGAAGCTGGAAAAGGCGAGGGAATGAACAGGGTCTCCCCTAGAGCCTACAGAAGACTCCTTTTTGAGCTTCTGAACTCCAGAAGTGTAAGAATAAATTTGAGGGTGCTACTACATTTATGTTAGAGCAGCAATAGGAAATTAACATGAACACCGAATTGTCAGAATAGCTAAAGTATTGCATATTTTGATAATTCAGAAACAAATTGGGCTCAGCAACAATTAAGTAAATTTTCCAACATAAATCATAAATATGTTGTAACTCCTCTCCAAGGGCGGTGGCTGGGTACGGAGCTATAATTTCAAAAAACAAGTTGTTATTGTACCATGTCCCACACCAGGTTCACTAAAGAGTTAAACAAAATAACTTTCTTTTTAAATTAAAAAATGTGTTCATTATATTCCTGTTACCTCAAAGCTGATTTATTTAAAATAATCAACAATTCTTTTAAAAAGATACAAAACTTTAATGGAACAAAAAGAATTCCAAATTATATTTCCCACTTTAGATCTGTGCCAACATTAAATCTAAATTCTGTTTATTTGACTTCATAACTACTCATTAGCCCCTTAAACTTCTAGAGAATTATGGTAAGTCCCAAATTTTCTCCATTTACCACAACAATAATCACTGAGTTACTGTATGGCTGGCAATGTTTATAGCTAAAACACATGAGGCTTATGGAACTATGGTTTGTGAATTGAATCAAGTTAAAATAAACCTAATTTAAGAATGTGGAAATTCTGGTTTGGAGTCTATGTAACAGGGGAAAAAAGGAATTTACTTAAACACAGAAAGAGTATTTTGTGACAGACTCTGTCCTATGCACTTTAACAATTCATACAATCCTCCCAACAACCCTACATTCTCCTCTTTTTGCCAGTAAGGGAACTGGGAACTAAGGGAACTGAGGCACAGAGAGGTTATATAACTGGGTAATAGTCACACAGGTCATGAGTGGTAGAACTGGGCTTAAACCTAGAGTCCGTGCTCTTAATTACGTTTGTGGTTTTATGACAGAATCCGATGTGTTACTGGCCATTCTTGGGGTAACACTTCACCTAGCATTTCAGCTATGCTGGTTATTACAGTACTGAAATTCTTACACACACACCCCCCCTGTTGTCAAAGAGCTATTTCTGTGACACCCCCAACCTTCCCAAGCATCATTTCCCTGACCCTGCCTTGGAAATGCTAGCATCAGGGAGCTTCTGGTTAGAATTTCTGAGGTTGTTAAATATCTCGGTTATCACCCGCAGATATATGCCAATAGTGTAAGTTAGGTCCCTAGGGGAAACAAAGCATGTTGATAAATTAAATACTTATAATCCAGAGCCACATTTAACCAGAATTTCATTCCTCCAATTCAGCTGTAAGTGACAAAACAAGACAAATTCCTTCCTTTGCCCGACTACTGAACCCCTATCTCCTCCCTCGCTCCCAGGAAGCATGGAAGGGAGGCCACGCCCAAAACGCAAAAAGATCAAAGTCAGATAATTATTGGATTTTAAGCTTATAAAGGCTCTCAAGATTTAAAATTTTTCAAGAGTAATTCTGATTAGCCCTGATCATGAATCCTGCTCATTCTAGAACCTATGCCCTGTATGTGGTAGGTCACCAAAGTACAGTTGATAATACAGAACTGTATATGTAAAGTATGTAATAAGTCTGTACTCATTCTATTAAATAATAGAAAGGCAGAAGAAACATGCCAAAATATAAATGCTGACTATTTCTGAGGTCATCTTAGTCAGTAGATACATTTAATCTTTCATCTTCATAATTTTCTGTATTTTCTAAAGTTTCTACAAAGAATATGTACTAGTTGTCACAACTTTTTTCAGATTCTAAATCGATGTTACTTTGATGGCTTAAATTTATTTTTAGGTATTAATAGTTCAAATCAAATCTTTTTGTTTCACCTATGATGATAGGAAATCATCAGCTAGTTAATCTCATCCCTTCAAACTGAAAATCTGTGATTCTGTGAAATACTGAATAAAAAATTTTTAAGTGAGAGAGCTTATAAAATAGTAATTGTCAAGAAAATATCAGGTTAGATAATTATTAAAACCTCTAGCTAAGTTTCGAAGCGACATGGTATATAAAATATAGAAAAGGATTCCTTGAAAGAACAGTTTAGAAATCTAAGACTCACGAGTTTATATTCTTAAAGAATTGGAATTTACAAAAAAACAAACAAACAAACAAACACTAGGGGAACAGAGGGATAGGCAGAGTTCAGAGGATTTTTAGGGCAATGAATATACTCTGTATGATAGTATAATGATGAATTTGTGTCATTATACATTTGTGCAAACCCACAGGATGTGTATCAAGAGTGAACCCTGATGTAAACTATGGACTTTGAGAGATTATGACATGTCATTGTAGGTTCATCAACTGTAACAAATGTACCTCTCTGGTGAGTAATGGTGATAATGGAAGAGGTTATGCATATGTAGGGCAAGGGCTTATAGGAAACCTCTGTACCCTTCTCTCAGTTTTGCTATGAACCTATAACTGCTGTTAAAAAAAAGTCATTATACACATACATACATACATACATACATACATACATACATACATACAGCCATAACTGAAGGCAGTGTGATCTGGTAAGAAGAAATGGAGTTGCTCAAAAGAAAAAAATTCTCAAAATGATTTCCAGATATAGACAGGCAGAAGAAACATGCCAAAAAAGAAACCATGTGGCAAAATTCTGATAGCTGTTGAATTTGGCTAATGACATGTATGGAGATTGCTCATTCTAGTTTTCCACTATATATATTTTTACGTTCTCATGACAAAAATTCATGTTTGTTTTTTCTAAAAGAAAGAAAGGAAGAATGTATAGAATTGTTTTCAAACTATATATAAATTTTCTTGAGTCAATGCCAAAACCAACCCACAAGACAGCTCTTTCCTGAGAAAGAGTAAAATGAAAAAATGCTCAGAGTAGGAAGAGATGTCACGGAAAACTTCTTCTAAAAAGTGAATATTAAGCTTGGTCTTTATCTCCACTTTGTTAATAAGAGCCAATTGTGAATTTTTCATTCCTGAAGGGAAAAAAAATAACAATTAGAATAAGATATATAACATACACACAGGTATGTATATATCATGTGCTATATATTAATCATACCTTATATACATTAGGTATACATTATTTACACAAATACATACATTATATATGTTACACACACAATCAAAATGAGGATCTAATGTATAAACATGGCGACTGTAGTTAATAACACTACTGTATAACTAAAATTTACTGAGTAAAACTTAAATGTTTTCACCAAAATAATAATAATAATGGTAAATACATGAGGTGGTAATTAACTTTCACAATGTCTATATAAATCAAATCATCATGATGTGCAAATATCTTACAATTTTGTCAATTATACCTCGATCAAACAAACAAAAAAACATTATCGATCTGTCAAACGACTGATCGATAGATGGATGGATGTTGAAATAAATTTCTAGGCCTAAGATGGAGCTGCTTCTGTCCAGGGTGCCATGTCAGCAAACCAAAACTTTCATGTCCCTATAAATGTTCCACTTGACCAGAAACACAGTAAAGTCAGTGAGTGAGTCCTCAAACACTAATCCAACTGTTGGCCTTCTCACTGCAAACAAGGCTGACTATGTGGCCCCCGCCAATAAGATATTTTCTATTTTTCTCTTCTTTATTTTTTATTCCTTATTCTATAAAAACTTCTTACCTTCTGCCTCATTTTGCAGTTCTCTGAGAGTGTCCACTTCATGATATGTTAAAGTTTGTATCACCTAAACTGTCTTCTTTAATCATTTTTGAACATATATAATCGAAATGGGAGAGGCCTTTCTAAGCATAAAAATCAACTCGATAAACCATAGAGGAAAAAAAAAAATACATTTAACTACATGAAAACTAAAACCTTCTAAAATTTTATTTAAAAGTCATTAAAAAGTTAAATGCCAGAGAAATTGAAAGCAGAACAAAGAAGCCAGGTAAAATGAGGAACGAAAGGATGAGGGAGACAGGAAGAGAAAGGAGGAAATAACGCGGGGTGGGGGGTCCTCAACATTCTCATGGGCCTGGGGTCCCAAGACCCCCGTCTCATGAACCCCGGCATTGCGCTAACTTCCCACACACCTTCCAGGCCCTGAGTCTCACTCTGGTATTCTTACACGAAATTCCCCTGTTGTTCATATGCTGTTTTGAGTCTGTTACATACAATCCAAAGGGCCTTAATCAAGACAAAAGTGCACAACTTACGAAAGAAGAAATGAAAATGGTCAAAACACATATAAAAATACTGTCGAGTTCATCAGTCACATTTTCAAAAGCGCAAATAGGATTATAATACTATTTTCACCTAGCACACTGGCAAAAAAAGTTTTAAATAAAAATATCTAGAATTAGTGGTTGCATAAAAATTTGGCAGAATATCCCCAAAAGGAAAGTTAACAATATTTATCAAACTTTTTTAAAATGTCCATATACTGAGTGCGTCATATTTTACTTCCAGAGATATAATCTAAGGGAAAAAACTAGAGAATACAGATTTTAAAACTATATACAAGGAAGTTGACCATGGAATTATTTATTATAGTGCCATACTGAAAAGAAAATTAAATGTCCGAGAGATTAAATGAACACATTAAACTTCAACCATACAAAACACTTAGGATTTTTCTGATTTCTTTTAATAGCATTATTTAGTGCATGCTATTCTATTATTGTTTAAAATAGAAGTGTGACCTGAGCAACTACCATGACAATCAGCAGGGTCTCATCATCTTTTTTTAATGAGGCATGATATGGTGATTTACACATCGATAATTTACTAATGGCTACAAAATTACAGCTTACACAGCACCCGCCATGTACCAGGTAATATTCTAAGTATTACGAGTTTTACATATACTGACTCCTTTAATAACAACTCTATGAAATAGGGGCTTTCCATTATTACGTCTGTTTTTACAATGTGGAAACAGAAACAGAGAAAGGTTAAATAACTTGCCCAAGTTCACACAATTAAGCAATGGAACTAGGTTTCCAAGACAGACAATGTATTCCTTAACTACTTGCTCCAGTCTAATACACCCAAATTTAGCCAGCTCATTGTTAAATAGCACAAGCTGGCCCAAAGGTTTGCCGTTATAAACCATAAACATTATTATATATTCATTTTACATAGTTATACAAGTATCACCATCAAATAAAGCACTTAGAGTATAATTTATAAGTTGAAGAAAAAAATTTTAATGTTGATACATACTGCCAACTCAAATGCATCAAAAAATATCCGTGGTTATTGAGAGTTTAAGAAAGACACTGAGGAAGGAATTAGCATTCCTTGAAAATTATCAAACAATATGCGTGTGGTTTTGCTTCCAGACACATATTATATATAAATGTACTAACAGAATAAATATATGAATACAGTATATAAAAATTAATAATAGTGGTACCTACAGAAGGCTAGGAACAAAGAAGAATAAGGGAGGGGTTGGGAAGCAATTTTTTAAAGTGTACCTTTATATATATGTTATTATATACTAACATCTATATTAAACAATGTGAATGTCCTACCTATCCCAAAATCAAATTTAAAATTGTAATTTATCACACAACTCAAGAAACAGATTCAGAGACCCTAGAGATATCCAGTCCAACCTCCTCATGTCATTTGTTCGTTACATTTTACATCATATAATGACCAAGCATTTCACCCTGTATAAAGTTAATTAATGCTAGATCTGTGAAGTCTTCTGACTTCAAGCCAGGGATCCTCCTGTTACAATACCAGTTCTCAATGAAAATATCCATCAGTACATTCTGAAAGTCGAGTGGCAAACAAAGGTAAAAAGCTATGCCCTCCTGCCATATAAAACAGGAACCCTATGATGAAGGAGGGAAGATACTGAGCTACTTGCACCTACCTCTGTAAAACTGAAGAAGAGGCCAATGCCGCCGACAAATCTCAAAACCTCCCCAGCATATTTTCCTATTATTGGAGCACACGGTGAGCATGGGTGGCCGCTTTTCATACAGCTCTGTATCAATTAGAGAAAAGAAATTTTATTTCAAAGCACATTTATAAAGAGCAGATAAAAACTGCACTCATATAAAAATTAGTATCTGGAGTACTGTACCCAACTGGGGGCCTTGGTTCTTTAGTAGTGTCCAAAATTCTAAGACGGCTCTTGGGATTTCCACCCCAGTGTCTATGCCCTGAATAATCACCCCTTTGAGGGCAGATGGGATTTCTAAATACTATGGAGAGTCACTCCCACGTTTATGCTGCCTTGCATAAGACACTATCTTAACAGAAAGGAGAGATTATCATGCTGATTTTGATGCTGCCTCACTGTGAGGTAGCT
The DNA here is from genome assembly GCF_000325575.1 of Pteropus alecto. Classification (NCBI taxonomy): domain Eukaryota; kingdom Metazoa; phylum Chordata; class Mammalia; order Chiroptera; family Pteropodidae; genus Pteropus; species Pteropus alecto. The sequence goes on along the minus strand of NW_006436282.1, from coordinate 11,763,527 downwards.
GCATAGTTCGAACCTGAGAATAGCCTCTACGGGCTGAGAGACACAGAGCAAGAAAACAAGACTTCTGTCCTACAACCACCAGAAGCTGAAGTCTGCCAACAACCACTGAGCTAGGTAGAGGAACCAAAGTTGCCAGGGAGACTATAGCACTAGCCAACACCTTAATTTCATCCTGGTGAGATACTGAGCAAAGGATCCAGCTAAGCCATACCCAGACTCCTGACCCATGGAAACCGAGAGAATAAATGGGTGTTGCTGCAAGCTACTAAATTTGTGATAATGTATTACACAGCAAAACTAATAATCTATTACATAGAAAATAATCCCACAAAAAAGGCTTCATTGAGGGGATATCCAGCCCATGGCTCAGAGAGGGGGTAATAGGAGTTTCCCCAGAATAGTAACACACATGAACTTAGGAGAGCCAAGCTCCAAGTCCATCCTCATATAGGATTGGGTTGGAATCTGGAGGTCAGGAGTCCGGCCTGAGGCAGAAGGATGGTTTTAACTGGTCCATCACTCAGCTCCCAGAAGAAAGAGCAAGAAGTTATGATGGGGAAGAAGGGAGAGAGGAAAGATGTTAGTTCCACGTGTCCTCCACCCTGGGGATGTTTAGGTTTAGCTAGTTAAGAAGCCCAATTTCGTATAGACCGCTCTCCTCCTACCACCCTGATATGTCTCAAAACAGGTATTTAGACATCTCTTCTGAATTTCTAAGGATGTTCTGCTAGAATTTCTCTTTCACAACTTGTTCTAGGAGGAGTTGAATAGGGAGGAATTAAGGACAAAGAACCAGAAGTATCTGTGTCTGGCAGGATCCTGGAATGTTCGGTACTCTCGGAAGTGGATATTTGAGGACAAATGACACAGTGCTGCTGTACATGGAATATAATTTGGGCATATGTAAAGCATTTTAAAAATACAGTTCAGCATCAGAAAGTCCATTTCTTCCATGTTCGTCAATATTAATTTGTACATAATACATCTCCAAAAAAATATTTTATACTTTGTACTTACAGCCAGACAGGTATCATTCGGGTTAAAACTTCGGAACCCACAGCAGTTTAAGTTTCTCTGGATGTCATTACGAGCACTTGCTGTATTGTTCCAACCAACTTCCAGTAGCTGACCCTAGAAAATGCATTTAATATGTACATTAAAATGTGTCATCCCACACAAAACGTACAGATCTATGGCCTGCAACTTTTAATACTGAGTGTATCTAAAACAAATACTCTTTACAAGACCATTAAAACTTTTCAATGGGTTATACCTCAATTGCAACAAAAATTAAGGAACTATTTCTATCCAACAATGAAAAATCTTAAATTTTAAATGCAATTTAAAGGAAGCACTTGGTTGAAAGGCATCATCTTCAGAGTGTAACAAGAAAATTTTTCCATTGCCCCAAGTGTGAGACCCATATTGTTCTATAATTAGAGTTTGAAGAGTAATTGCTAGAATGGAACCGCAAACATTCTGGAGCAAATGTTTCATTGCATAACAGTGAGAAAAGATTGGGTGAACATCTGTTAGCAGTAGCACTTTTTACCCGGTGCAGGCAAAATCCTACTCAAGAGATATAAAAACATAGCAACAGTTTTAGGGCTTCAGTCAGCCCCACTAACGCGATCAGAAACAAAAGATTTTAGCTAGGTAGTCTGAAATGGCATTCTATGCAAGAAGAAATTATTTATAGTCCAATCATTTCTCCCCCTTTTTTCCTACACATACTATGTGGCATAATGAAGTACAAGGAAGAAGTCTTTGCTTACCTGTTGCTCCCGGTTCAGGGCTAAACAAGCACATGATACCGATAACTGAACAATAAATACGAGTAAGAGAATGATCATGTACTGAGAATTAAAGTTAAGGTTATTTCTTGATACTCTTAAAATAACATAAAACAGAGGTACTGACAACTTTAAAATGCACTAGAAAGAATTAACCCAGAAAACGGAACAAATGGCACTTAGAGAAAGTTCAAAAAGAATACACATAATATTTTTATTTCAATAATACACTGTAGCTATAAGTTCATGTAAGAAAATACTGACAATAATGATCATTATTTAACTAAAAAGTAATTAGAATTTCATTTAAGTTAAAATAAAAATTCTTACTTATATAAAATAGGAACTAAGTACAGATAAACATTAAGATCACTGTGAAACTGTCAACCAAATATCAACAGGTTAGAAAGGGCCAAGAGGTCACTGAATCAGTCAACGTAACTGAATTTGCAATACATTAACAGGACTATACTAAACTTGCAAAATACATTCTTCATGATGTGAAAAGCAGAAGGTGAGAATACATAAACACAAAATAACTTCACCTTAAGAAACGTTCCTAATGTTCGTTGAACAAATACACAAAGGGCTTGCTAGGAGTTTCTGTTGGACAATTTCGTAATGATAATTTAAAATTAGTTGTAGTTATTAGAGATTAATCAACATAAGAAAGAACAAACCCAACTAGAGTAAAAATCCCTTTTTTAAAAAAAAGGATACAAAGAAAAGCAACACTTGATGATGTTTTATAGCTCCGATCAGCCCCACTAACGCAATCAGGAACAAGAAGATGCCCACTGCAATGACCACGCCGACCACTCGGAGACTGGAAATCAGCCCGAAGCCAATGCCCCACGCAGCAATTCCAATTAGCAACAGACTAACCAACTGCAAAAACAACCAAAAAGAGAAGAGAGAGGAGGGAGAAGGTCAATTTGGCATAATAATGTCAACATATTTTTCAGGCACTCAGTATCTTACGATGATTGCTAATACTCAGTACTAGAATACACACAAGATCCCAGCAGGCAATATTATTTAACAAATTATATTAATCCTCATTCATGCTTAAAAAAAAACTGATAATAATCTATAAAATTATTATGGAGCCTGAGAGGTCATCTAGTTTACCAAGCCTAAATGATTTCTACGTAAGCTTCTGAAATAATAGCATATATAAACCTTCAAGATGCGAACAGATCTCAGTCCAAGATATTGATCTCTTCACGTGAAAATCACTTTCCTTCAAACTCCAGCTAGACTGTAACCTCAGTGATGCTTTCCTAGTCACCAACAAACTAAATTAATCTTTCCCTTCTCTGTGCAACTGGAGAGCAAGGACTCCATCATTTCACCTATTTCCCCAGAACCTATCACAGAATCTGGTCATTGGGAACAGAAAAACATTTCTCACAGGGTTGTTGCTGAAATAAATTGCTTTAGGTGTCATTATCTATTCTAGTAAAATTCATATACAGTTGACTCTTAAAAATCACGGGTTTGAACAGTGTGGGTCCACTTACACGTGGATTTTTTCCAATTACTTACAGTATTGTAAATGTAGTTTCTCTTCCTTATTATTTTCTTAATAACATTTTCTTTTCTCTAGCTTACTTTATTGTAAGAATACAGTATAAAATATGTATATAAAATATGTGTTAATTGACTGTCTTTGGTAAAGCTTCTGACTAACAGTAGGATATTAGTAGTTAGGTTTTGGGTGTCAAAAGGTATACGCAGATTTTTGACTGCACGGGGTGGGGTCATCGCCTCTAATCCCCACGTTGTTCGAGGGTCAATTACAGAGAGAGACCATTAAAACTTTTAGGATGAAAAGAGTATAAGAGATTTTAGCTAGAGTAAAATGGCGTACTGAGCAAGAAGAAATTATTTTATATTCCAATAATTTTATTTATATACTTATAAAACCAACCAAATAAAGAAGTAGAACACATGCCTCAAAAATCAATCATTACCAGTAAAACTCTTTGAAATAGCACAAGTAAATAGCATGCCATAGAAAGATTACAGTTAACTGGTAGAAGATAGAGCTAAAACCGGTAATGTAAGAGGAATGGGGGTGGGGGAACAGGAAAGAGACAGGATTATCAACTCAATGGAGGGTTAACCATTTCCTGGAGCAAGGTGACCGTATAATATCCAGCTGGGAGGAATTGAAATATATAAAATGTACTTTGTAGCACCATTTCAAGGCTTAACAAAAACTATTTCAAAATATAAAATCGCCACTCGCTCAAATGGATATTTTGATACTCAAATGTGCAGTTTTTTATACATGTAATCATAGTTTATTAGACACGAATTTTAAATGTCTTAGTATTTAAAACTCCATACAACACATAGGGATATGAGTCAAACTGAGCATGAAACTGTCTGCAGCATGATAGAACCAAGATATGGATTTGGTATTCTCCATTCAAATTAATACACAGAAAGTTTTATTTTCTGAGGGAGAAAGGGAAAAAATTCTCACAAATTTTGCTGCCGAGAAATATGCACAGTCCTTCTCATTTTCTTAACTGCTTCTTATCACCAGGTCCATTGGCTTCTGCCTCATTTTTATCTCACTCACAATCTTCTCGCAACTTCAAACAACCTCGGAATGAGAGTAAGTCCTCTGCCCCATGACAAGTGAGTTTATTTCCAACTTTGTGGTAGCCAAATTGTACACAAATGAGGTGTACAAGTCAGAAGCCTGAGGACGTGTAAAAAAAAGAAGCGCGAGATGATGGAGGAACAGGCCTCACCTTGGTCAGGCGAGAGGGCTATGCTTAGCTTAGCATCCTCACCTCATCGTGGTACCAAACACTGAAGACAGTCTATGCTTCCTACACATCACAGTGATTTGCTGTTTGCCAGGGTTCTCCAGAGAAACAGAACCAACAGAATACATACTTAAAGAAAGAGAGATTTATTTTAAAAAATTGGCTCATGCAATTGTGGGGGACAGCAAGTCTGAAATTTGTAGGGCAGGTGGCCGTTGGACAAGTCAGGAACCACTAACTGTTTTAGAAAGCTGTCTGATATTTTACCACCAATCAAATCCCTACCATATAGTTACAGTGAATTATTCAGCTATCCTGTCAGCGCCCTCCCAGCAAACCACACCCATTATGCACAACAGCAGCATTTCGGCGAAATGAGAAACTGTTCTCTGCTCTCTCAGCTACCAACTTACAGGTTCGTTAATAATGAGAATCTCTTACCCTTTGAAAAATAATATCTACAACTAAAAGAGGGCACTTTATTACTTCTATAAGGAAGTTTCAGGTCTCAGACTAGGGATTATGCTATTATTAAAAATATTATCTAAAACATTCACAAGTATCTCTGCTCTGATTTTTTTTCCCCCTAGGTGGGGAAGAAAGAAGCAACACCCTTTTACATAACTCTGTCAAGAGTATTGCTCACCAAGTTCACTCTGCTGAGTCTCTAATACAGTTTTCAGTCTATCCCCATCACTAATACCAGGTACCTCTTCTCCAAAAACACTGAAGACAGTATCAGTTTCCTATTGCTTCTTTAAGAAGTTGCCACAAGCTTAGTGGCTTAAAACACAAAGATTTATTCTCTTGTAATTCTGGAGCTTAGAAGTCCATCATGGGTCTCATTAGGCTGAACTCATGGTGTCAGGAAGTTGCACTCCTTCTGGAAGCTCTGGGAGAGAGTTACTTGCAGGCCCGAAGACGTCTCTTCCATCTTCAAAGCCAGTGCTGTAGCATCTTCAAATCTCTCAGACTACAACCTACTTCCCAAAGCAGATCTCTTTCTCTGAGTGAACTCTCCTGCATCCTCTTTACCAGGAGTTTTGTGATAATATAGGTCTCCCCCAGGTGATTCAGAATAATTGGCACATCTCAATATGCATAATTTAATCACATCTTCAAGTCTCTTTTGCTATGTGAGATAACGTATTCCTAGGTAACCAAGGATTGGATATGCACTTTTGTGGGGCAGAGGTCTTATTCAGCCAACCACAGAGGATTCTGGGAACATGGGCAACTGAGTTACCACAGAATCCTTCCTGCTACAAACACTTTAAAATAATGAAAAAGGCTGTAATACTTTATTTAAATAAATAGCTGAGCAAAGAGAAACTACGCAAAACTCCCACATGCCAGGAAGGAAGGGAGAACTTAAAGTCAGAATGAAAAGCATACATGGTGCTATGGGGGGCCAAGAGGGTGGGATAGAGTTCCCGGATCAGAAAAATCCCTTCAGAAAAATCCCTTCGAGGGGAAGAACTTCAGTTTTAAGCCAGGCAGAATTGGGAAGTGGAACTGAGCCTTGCATAGCTAAGACTTCCAGCAAGCTGTATTTTCAGTGTAAGGGGTTACAGAAAAAATACACCACCACACCCAGAAAGACAGCAAAGATGTTTTGAGTCTCTACAAAAAACATTGTGCAAGAAAAAGAAACACCAAGCCTAATGTGACTCTGTCTGGAGTTTAAAACTGTACACTACCCAGGAATGCAGCAATCTTCAAGTCAAGCAATTTGGATAAAAGCTGATCACAGGTAGTGATGGCATTAGATTCATAGAAGCAAATCCAGAATGACTCAAGAGGAATATTTCCAGATCCCAGTCTTCACACCATTTCCAAAGAAAAAATAAAAACTCTGTTGTTAATCAAAAATCACAAAACACATAAGAAAAAAAAACTGACCACAAAAGATGCAAAAAAAGATACAGCAAAAGAAAATTAGCACTCCCAAGAACTTGAGGTAATAAAATTGACTGAATGAGACTAAAATTAATCTGTTTCAAGTCACTAAAAAAAAAAAAAGTATTTTAAAATGCAGACTTGAAAAAAGGCTAAACAGAGCAAAACAAAACAAAAAAGAACTTTAATTCCTTTTTTAGAATGCAGTTTGTAGTAGGCTCCCAAAATATAAGGTATGTATAAATAAATCTAACAATGGTATTACAAAATCTTTAGGGAGAAAACTGTGAAATGAAGAACACAAAATAAAGACCTAAATTAAATGAAATGATATACATGTTCACAGGTGGGAATACTCATTATAATAAAGCATCAATTAACCTCAAAATTAGCCCACAAATTAAATTTCTAGTCAAAGTCTCAATAAGGTTTTGGGTGGAACTTTAAACAATGATCCATTAATTCACGTGGAGGAATAAATGTCACTAAAGAGCTCCAGGCATTCTCAAGATCAAAGGCCTGTGTCTGCTGCACTTTCGCTGCCACCGTGGACAAGAAACGCTCCTAGTGACAAATCAACCTTTGTCAGTGGTTGCATCTGTCTTAAACTGTCTTTGTTATGCTTTCGCCACGCTCTGCAAAATCTGAGTCTGATTCTACATCTTTTGAATGTGCTCTGTTTTTAACATTAGTAAAATTAAATATATAAAAAAGTAAAAGGACTAAAAACGTTAAAAATCATCCAAACGAATATCAGAACTTATTGTAATGGTTCAGTAATTAAAACAAAATAACTGACACAGATCTAAATAAGCCAAAAGTGCAAGCTTGGAAAGAGATGAAATTCTAAATCTGTAGAGAAAGAGTAGGCTTTAATTAACAGCCCTGTGACCATAACCTTCTCATTCTGAAAAAGAATAGTAGTAGTCCCTACCTCACACCATAGACTTAAACACTAAATACAGAAAGTAAAACTAAACTTTTAGGAAAAAATACAGAAAACTGTTTTGACTTTGCTGTTAAAGAAGAATTTCTTAAACAAGAACCCCAAAAGGCACAAACGATATTCTAATATGGTACTTACTGTTCAAGGAAGTATTCTAAGTGCTTTACATTTATTAACTAATCATCTCAACAGCCCTAAGAGGTAGAGAGTGCTATTGCCTCCATTTTCCAGATGAGGAAAGTTATGCACAGAGACATTAAGTAACTTGCCCAAGGTTCCACAGCAAGGAAGGAAGAGGATGGGATATGAATCCAGGCTGTCTGGCTGCAGATTCTGTGTTCTTACCTACCACACTATATCTCGCATTAAAAAATTTTAAATTCTATACAATAAAAACCACCAGACAAATGTAGGATAGACATAGGCCTACAAGTTATTTACAGCACACATGTATGCTAAAGAACACCTACAAATCAATTTAAACAGACAAAAAAAGCACACTGAAAAGTAGTCAAAGGAAATTTAAGAGGCAATTCACTTAAAAATCCAAAAGGCCAATCAACACACGAAAGATGTTAAATCTCATTATATATCAGAAAAATAAAAATTAGAATAAAATACCATCTCACATGTACTTGACTGGCAATAATTAAGGCTGATGACATCAAGAGTGTGGAAAATCTAGACATTATAATCTAGTAGAAGTATAAATTGTTGTAACCGCTTTACAGAAAAATTTGGCAGCATCTAGAAAAATCAAAGATACGTATCCCTTACTAAACCAGCAATTTGTTTCTTGGTTGATACCCAAGAGAATTACCATGTCCCTAATTAGACATGTATCAAGCTTTATGCTGCAGCCTTTGTACTAGTAAAAAATTGAAAACAACCTCAAACACCATGACTAGGGGATTCATAAACTGGTATGATCACACAGTAGAATACAAATGATTTTGATCTATTTCTATTAAGTTGATAAATTTCAAATATAAGAGAAATAAAATTGTACGAATATTGATAAAACATATCATTTATATAAATTTTACAACACGAAAAACAATATTGTATATTCCTTGTGGTTGATTAATAGGTCAAATTGTTATAAAATAAACATGCGTGGAAATGACAACTGTTGATTTTAGGATAGTGACAATTTTCAAGAGAGGAAAAATAGGGAAGGGGATGGAAAGTGGGCCTTTAAGTCAACTTCTTAAAAAGAGACGTGGCAAAACACTGGCATCTGTGAAATCAGGCTGTTAGATTCACAAGAGTCTACCATATTATTTTCTGTGCATATGAAATATTTCCTGACTAAAACTAACCTTGAAAATGTAACAGCCCCTTTCTTCCTAGGGCACTAATTCTAAATCCTTCCACTTCGCTTTCCTCTGTAAATTGGTCCAACTCTTCTCATTCAAACTTTCTTTTCACTGTTCCTCAAAATAGCTATTTAAATCAAGATCTTCTCATCTGTATCTCAAATATTTCACTTATTCTTATCTATGCATTTTCAAGTACTGCCCACATTGTCTTCTATAATTTGCACCCATTTAAGGAAAAGAAGGCTTTCACATGAGTGTGGTTTATGTCTGACGTCAGTAGGCAATAATTTCTTGAATCTCCACTTGTTTATAACAGAAAGCAAAGTTCTAGGTCTATCACACCTGGGTACTCCTAAGTGTGAAACAAAATACCACCCATGGCCCCCTTCTCATAGCCAACTCCCAAGCACACACATGCATACAAATATATACATTCTCATCTGTAAGGCAGAAAGAAGATAGATACAAAACAAATTTTTAATTACTACAACAGTGAAACTGTCCAAATATAAACTTACCTGAGCTAATCAATTTTCTGATAACCCCCCAAAATATATCAGGTTTTTTAAATTAAAAAATTGAATATAGCATGTTTTCTTATGTTCTTGTGTGTGACTGGTGTTTCTAACACTTATAACAACCGCTCACAAGTAGTCATAATTCACTTTTTAAATTAAAAATAACACCTGAAAGTTTATGATATGCCCCTAAACAGATCTGATTATCAGTGTTTCTTTAACTTTTACTAAAAAGGAAGCTTTAAAGATAATAATGAAACTATTTCTGAGCAGTGATAATTATGTTATGGTTGGTTTGTAATTTTGAAGAGAATGGGATTATAAACTAGAGATCTAAAAATTCTAGATTCCAATAGAATTCTGTATAATTTAAAAGTCTTTGTCACTAGAACTTGGTAGACAAAGGAACTGCAAGAATCTTTTGTTCAATAATAACAACAGTGTGCTTATGAGACCAATTGTAATAGAAAGTAAATTTAGACCTATGACAAATAGTTTCCTTCCTTTGAGAGAGAATTCTGATAAAAACAGATTATGGATCTGTTAACTCGTTGATAGCAATGTTTTTATGAGCAAGAAGTACCAACCTTTCCTGTTTGCTCTTTACAACAAAGAAAAGTGAATCATATAAAAGGAGCTTTTATCTTGTTTTGTATTCTGCTGTTGCACTTTATTTTTTACTTTTTAAAAATTTATTGGGGTAACACTGCTTAATAAAATTAGATAGGTTTCAAGTGTACAATTCAATAATAAGAGAGATTACAAGAACAATGATCACATCAAATCAAGATTATAAAAGTGTCTACAACTGGTATTGTTTCCACAAGCAAATCCTAAAAGAAGGCGGTGGAGGCAAAACTAACGGTACACAGGTGCGTAGATTCTATACAGGTGGAGCTAGTGGAAGAGACAGAGCAATTCTCAACAAAGAGGTTCACAGGAGAGCACAGACTCACAGAACACCAAGACACAAAGCAATGGCCAGTGATCTTAATCTAGTCACTTCATTTTATAGGTGATAAATTAGAGTAGCAAAATGACATGCCCAGTGACACAGAGATGGAACTTTGGCAAACTTTTTGCTTGGTACATTTTTTTCTTGCTGTAGGATTATATATCATAGTGCCCAACAATATATCTAAGTAATTTTAAACACTGAGATATAATACTAAAGACAATATTATAATGCATACAAAATTATAGTTTTTGCTTTGTAGCCAGAATGAGATGCATTTGAATAGCACCTCTTTAGCTCACTCCCTATGAGACCTGGCTGCACAGTCATGTATAAAAGAATAAAGTTCTCTAACTCATACAACTTTTCCATTCGTCAACTACTATATTCATTTTTTGCTTTTTATTTTTCTTCTACCTAACCTAGAAATTTTGTCACATATGCCTACATTCACACACAAGCACACTGTATTGCTTGGAGTAGTAGGAAAACAAGAAAGGATGAAGACTCTTTATCTTTGAGATCACTCTAGCAAATAAAATCTATTAAAACTAATAAACATGTATTTATGCACGTTTTGGACTGATACACGCAAAGCCATTACAGAATAAAGAAAAAAATACATTGTGCATAATGCTCTTCATAATCCAGCTTCAGTGGGTGGCCGAAGTATTAAACCGCTACACTAGCCTTTTCAAATGACGAAGGAGTTGCCAACTACTAGATGTCCCAATTATATTTCTTTTAAGAGTGTACTATCTTGCCAACACATTTTTTAAGATCATCTATAACCTATGACGAGTTCTGGTTAGTATAAGCTCCATCTTGCAAGAGCTTATCAGAAATTTCTTAATACCTGCAAATTTGTCTACCTTCACCACTGTGACCACCTCTGTACCTAGACTAACTCTAAATCCTCACCTTGTCAATGGGATTTTTATTTTTATTTATTATTTTTTTGAGTTAGCACATAATTTATTTAGCAAATGAAAAAATAGGTCAAAAACATTACCCCCAAGGCAAGGTTTAGTCTTCAATCCCAATTTTTTTTTCATTGCATACATTTTCCTTTTTTTTTAATTAAGTTTATTGGGGTAACATCAGTTAATACAATTATATACTTTTCAGGTATACGTTATCATTTGACATCTGTATATTCTGTTGTGTGTTTACCACCCAAAGTCCAGTTTCCTTCAGCTATCATATATTTGATCCCCTTTACCCACTTCGCCCTCCTCCTAAACCCTATATTTGACCCCCTTTATCCCGTCTACCTCCCCCTTCCTCCCCCACCCCACTAGTAACCATTATTCTATAGTCCTCTGGTAACCACTAGCCTATAGCCCATGTTCATGAGTCTCTGTTTGTCCTGCTCATTTGTTGCTTTTAGGTTTATATCTCACATATAAGTGATATCATGTGATTTTCAGCTTTTTCTGTCTGGCTTATTTCGCTTAGTATGATAATCTGGAGGTCCATCTACGTTGTTGCAAATGGCAGTATTTCATCTCTTCTTACGGCTGAGGAATATTCCATCGTATATATGTACCACAGCTTCTTTAGCCAATCATTTATCGTAGGACACTTCAGTTGCTTCCACGTCCTGGCCACTATGAATAATGCTACTATGAACATCGGTGTGCAAATATCTTTTTGGATATGAGCTTTCCAGTCTTTGGGGTAAATACCCAGTAGAAGCATTGCTGGATCATATGGTAGATCAATTCTTAGTTTTTTGAGTAACCTTAGTACTGTTTTCCATAGTGGCTGTACCAATTTGCAGTCCCACCAGCAGTGTATGAGGGTTTTTTTTTCTTCAATGGGCTTTTTAAAAATAGGAGCACTCCCTCTTAGCTGAAAAGAGCTCTCTATACCTTACTCTAAAGATAAAACAGCAAAGGAATTGATGAGCCAGAGAAATGTCCTAGGCCATCTTTCTGCAAACACCCTCCCTAAGCTTACCAAATTTAACTCCAGCCTAAATTTTACTGCTGAGCAGGTCAGTGGATACTTGCAGATTGGGAGCAGAGGTTGTACTTTAATGTGCAGCTTATTGTATGTCAATACCTCAATTAAATTGCCCCCCCTTCCCCCCCAAAAAAGACAGCTTTACAAGGCGAAGCATTTTACAGCATCATCTTTCTTCTGGCATGGCACAAATCATGATGCCTAGAATTACAAATATAATTTGGTGACAAGGAAAAAAGTCACATTTCAAGGATGACAGGACAACAAAACAGATGAAGACTGGGACCTTGAAGACATGCTTGGCTCGGGCATCTGCTCTGGACTACCTACTTCGGGATATTTCATGTTGCTACATGAAGACACTAAAGCTTACTGTTTAGACAGCAGTAGCTGAGTTTCTAACTGCAGCCGGACTCTAACCCTAATAGAGTGGTCTTTGATGGTCTTTTTTATTAAGCCAATAAGATCAGGTCAGACCCATCCATGCTAGCTATCTTTAATTTCTAATCTTAGAATAAAGTCCAAATCCCAAGCTGACAAATCCAAGGATGCAGAGGGCCTGAACTACCTTGGGAGGTAATTCACCAGCCATACTTTCCTACCTCCAGCCATACTTTGAATTCTTCCAATGAGCCCTCTACACTTTAAGTGCCATACAGTCGAGGTACATGTTGATCTGACATTCTTAGCACCTGGCTAAGAGCCTGTACAGAGAGGTACTCAAAGTACACTGCCGAATGAAAGAGCTCACGATATTGCTCATCATGCTTTAAGGACCAATAGATGTTTATTCCTTAACCTATGAAATACTAGGGGGTAAGAAATCCATCCAAGGCTATTCCAGATTATTCTTCTTCTGTAAAACCTATAAAAAAGATTTTCGTTCTTTCATCAAATATTCACATTTCAAAAACAAGATGCAAAGAAAGACCTGAATTATTTCTACAACAGCTACATTTTTCCTGAGCATCTCAATTCTACCAGAGTAAGTGAATCACTTTGAGGATGAAATAGGACTGTAGGACACTTGAAAAACTGGATTCGACTCGCAGTTAAATTATTTAAAAATGTTTTGTCAGTATGAAAGAAGAGAGAAGTAGTGGTGGTGGTGGCGGGTAAGAAATCTAAAACAGGAATAAGATTTAGGACTACACCACCAAAATGTCACACGGCATCCACAGATGTATACAGAAAACAAAGGCCCCGGACGATCTGCCCTCTCTAAGTATTCATGATGAGGAACTGCACTTGAACTTTCTCTCTGAACTTCTGCCTAATGTGGAAAACTGAAGAACGATTCAAGCATGATCAAGCATGTGTTTCTATGATGCCAAACATCTGGATGGAAATTAGAAAATTCTATAAATAAATCTAGATATTGCTAAATATCCAGACATTTAGTGTTGAAGCCAAGACCTGTTATTTGTTTCATTTTCATTTTTCAAATGACTTAGGAAGCCTGACGTGTGTTTGTCACATCTTTCTTCTTTGTTCTCCATGTTGCCAGATTTTATACTTATTAGGCACAAAATAAACAGCATTTAATATCCTCTGAGAAGATATTACACAGAGGGAATCAAATATAAGGAATCTTGACTTGTCATTTTCCAGGATAACTAGTTTGAGGTGGCACCCACACCTGCCAGCAAACTTGCAATCCACCCTCTCCCTTCCCTCTTTGAAGCAGTCTGGGAGACAAGAAGTGGAGTAATGGGCAGAACAGCCCTGCACTGATTCCTTCGCTCAATTAACTAAATGCCAACCATATGGCAGGGCTGTGCGGGCACTCAGGAAAGCAAGTCCTTACTGCTGAAGGCCATATAGTCTGTAGTATGAAAAATAAAAGGGTAATTGCCATTTTCAATGACTTCTTCTTTAGTCAATTCAAGTATCAAGTCTTAGTCCTCATCTTACTTAGCAGTATTTAACACATGTTCAATTCCATCTCCTTAAAACTATTTGCACTTGGCTTTGAGGACACTAAAATGTACCAGGTCTTCCCCCCAATAATTTTATAGGCCCTTCCTTCTCAAGCTCCTTTGCTGGCTCCTCTATGTCTCCCAAAACTCTATTTTAAGAGAGTTCTTAGTTCAATCCATGGACAACCACCCTTCTCCATCTACCCTAGCGTTGATTTCATCCAGTCTCAACCATAAACACCACTCTCTATGTTGATGGCTTCCCGAATTTAAACCTCCAGCTCTTCCTCTCCCCTGAATTCCATTATTGTTAGTCTAACTGCTGCCTGACATCTCCACTTGGGTATATGACTGGCATCTCAACTAGTAATGAACCCCTTATTTTCTTCCCAAAGCCTGCTCTACCCACAGTCTTCCCTACTCCCATTAATAGCGAATCCATCCCATCAGTTGATTAGACCATAAATCATGAGTAATCTATAACTCATCTCTTTCTCTCATACCCCATTGGGAAATTATGTTGGCCTCACCTTCAAAATACAACCAAAATCTGATGATTTCTCTTACTTCCAGTGCTATCATGCTGGTCCATGCTTCCATCACCTCCTGCCTAAATTACTGCAATAGCCTTATATCTCTGATCTCACTGCTTCCGCTTTTGTCATCTATTATCTATTCTCAATTCAGTGGCCAGACCACCTTTTAAATGAAAATCAGGCCCAAAGGCACCAACAGCTCCCATTTCACTCAGTGTAATGTAACTCAAGTCCTTACAGTACTCTGAAGGCACGTCATAATCTGGGTCCCAGAACGTCTCTGATTCATTTTCTATCACTCCACCCGTTGCCCCTCTTTC
>NW_006436282.1:11722565-11748553 GCF_000325575.1 Pteropus alecto | reverse complement strand
TAAACCAGGACTACCCCTCCTTCAGGATCGTTTCGAAGGTCATTCCCTCTTCCTTAAATGCCTTTCTCAGATATTTGTCCATCATCTCCTCCAAGTTAAGTCTTTGTTCCAACGAGGCTAATCTTGACCACCACATATAAAACTATGTACTTATCCTCCCTACATGCCCCGCTGCCTCACCACTCTTCTTTCGTCTTATTCCATTTTTCTCCATAGCACTTTTTTACCTTCTAATATGATGGACAATGTAACTTATTTGCTTATCATCTATCCGCCCCCCCATTCCATAAATGTAAGATCCACGAAGGCAGGATGTCTTGTTTTTGGTTTCGTTCACTGCTATTGACGCTCAATCAATATTTATTATAGGAATGAATAAAGGGGAAAAAATTGTTTGGGTTCATCTTATAAAAAATTTAGACTAATAACAATATAGCAAATTAATAATATAAAAAACCCTAGCCAACTACGATTATAGTACAACTTTACAGGAAGTGGGTTTGCTCATGGAGGTTACAGGAAAACCTCAGAAGTATATGAAAAGTTAGTTAACAAGGGAAGAAAAAACAATATTTCAAGAAACATATTAGATTCTATAGTAGATAGATAAAGGTAATTCCCACTTATTATTCTTAACCCAATGCTAACTTTCATGTTTTAAAATATCTAGCTGCCTTCTAGATTTAATCTTGATCAAAATTATCATTTTTATACACCATTAGGTATGTTTTATCACTGGTGAAAAAGAAGGCAGCTAATTTGCAAATTCAATTCAAGAAATATTTAGAGAATATAGGTTCTGTATTAAAAAATAAATAAAATTCTACTCACTGAAGGACGCAACAAAGAGAAAACCACCATACAATCTCTGCCAACAAAAGGTTAATGGTCAGATAGGGGTAAGGAGGGCTCAAATATTTGGTGGCAGAAGGAAACTCTGGGTGGTGAACACACAATGTAATACACATAGGACATATTATTGAATTGTACACTTGAAACCTATTTGATTTTATTAACCAATGTCACCCCAATAATTTTATAAATAAAAAAAGTTAATGGCCTAGCTGGAGAAAAATGCAAGTACAAAGCTGTCTACAATATGGAGCGCTGATATGGTCAACAGCAAAGACAAAGTAAAACAAAATCTTACAAAAGGGGCTCTCTGTCCTCTCTGTAATTTAGAATTAGCTAGAAAGCTATAAAAAAGTTTTTTTAAAAAAACACATCCTCCCCCTCTCCCTAAATCCTGACTGAATTAGTCGGGGGTACATTCAAGTATGAAGATTCTCAAGTGAAAATTTAAGGAAACAATTCATTGTGACTAAAGAAAAAGGTTTTACAAAGACAAAGCAAGGCTTTATAGGGTGACAGCAGAGGATCTGTAAAGACAGAAAGGCAAGGAAGGGCAAAATACATGAGGAATCTTCTGTGGCTGAAATATATAAAGAGATGCAAATGAGATGAGCAAATAGTGACAGATCATGAATGGCATGCTAAAGAATTTGAGTTTATTTTCCAAGAATTTTCATCCATTATTACAAGTGGGTTTGGATTACTCATTTTACCATGGTAAGACAGTTTGCAGGATGAATTCAGGTGAAATGTAATAGGAAGAGGAATTCAACCCAGCCAGTCCTCACCAGTAACTCAAATGTGTTTGAAGTAATGATGGCTCCCTTTTAAATCACCTAAAACTGTATGTGAAGTTAAGCCACTGGGATGTTCAAATCTCATTTTTCAAATATGAGATGAAATATAATTTTTCAAAAATTTAATTTTTCTTTGTACATGCCTCACATTTATGTAATTAAACTTTGTGAAAATTGATAATCCTGTTTCAAGTGAGAAATGGCATAAATGGCACACTTTTGTTACTGTGTTTTTAAATCAAAAGTTGGGAAATTTTACAGTTAGCCCAAAGGCATTCTATAAATATCAGCACAACAAAATCATGTGAAAATTCCAGGTTCTGTAAAAAATGAATTATTTTTTAATTCACTCAATAGTCTGAATAGGGGCAGAGAGAGAAAAACATAAAACTATCCACACACTAAAATATCAAGCAAGAATAATTTGAAAAATGATGACAATTTTAAAAAATGGTTAAAAGTGCAAAAATATAAAAGCAATTGCAACAAGATTTTTCTTTAGCTTAAGTACTAGCGCTTTTCATTTATTTTGGAGTTAGGACTAAACAAAATTAGAGCAGTCTAACAGAACAGGACTCAAAAAAAATATTCAGGTAAATCATTCCAAATTTATATTTATTGCATCTCAGTTGTTGTCCTTACAACTGAAAGAACAGTACTTCTATCTTGAGAGTATAAACTCCATAGGCCCTGCTTGAGTTAACACGAGCCTTGTAAGTGTTAATAATTCCAATAATTTGAAAATTTCTTCATTATAACATGCAGGTTTATAATTCAGATATTTAAAATAATTCAACTTTTCCACTTGAAGCTGTAACAACTTATTTTTTTCCTGTAGTGCGTCCAAAGCATTTATTCCACATTTTCTCATTTCACCCTCACTACAACCCCATGGGGGGAGAGTAGAAAATATCACCACCAGTTTATAAATTAAACAAAAACAAAAACAAAAACTGAAGCTCAAATAAACTGCTGGCCCAAAGTTACATTCCAAGCTGTAGAGTTAGTACTGAAACTTGAGTTTTCTTCTCTAATTCAGTGCTTTCTCTTCATAGTGTATAAAAATATTTTCTGGTTTTTACATTCTTTTTATTTTTTATCTATCTATCTATTTATTTATTTATTTTTAGGCAAGGCAACCCTCGGTTGACTTCATAGATTGCAAGGATCCTGTCAGCTAACAATCCCTTATTTTTTTTTTATTTTTTACACCTACAGCACCTGTTCTTCCTAGGTGGTCTCCCATCTAAGTACTAACCAGGCCCAACCCTGCTTAGCTTCCGAGATCAAACGGGATTGGGCTTGTTCATGGCCATAGACTGGTTCTTACATTCTTGATTAAAACTACTTATATGTATACACACACACACACACACACACACGCACACACATATATCAACAGTGCAAGTCCCAAGTCTTTTCTTCTTTGCTTAAGAAGCACAAGGAGATATGTTATAAATCTTCAAAATGTTACATATTGGAATACATCACTTATTTCGTGTTTCCTAAAATTCCCCACAAATCACTAAATATAATTTTCAAAAGTTGTTTTTCACTTTGTCAAAATATTTTCAATCAAAATTATTTTAACATATACTATTAAAGGTAAAATAAGCCATCTTCCCAGAGTAGTTTTAATTTGTATTCTATCATAAAAAGTATAAAAAACACCCACATTATTTCTACATTTCCCCAATCCAATCATACCTGCACTCCCCTAACTTCTGTGACCAGGAAACACTTCCCCTAAATGTTGGTACCTAAAGTCAGTCCCTTCTTTACATAGCATTTAATTGTCCTACTCCATGAATCTCAAGTAGATCTTGTCTTCACAGAGTAGGTATTTGCATTTGTATGTGTTTATTATTTCCCACAGTTCCCAGCAGAGTGCACCCAGTAGGCGAATGTTTATTGACTGAATAAAACTCTTGAGATCATACTTAGAAAGATAGTAAATAAAAAAGAGGCTTCAAAAAAGCATATTAATTTGAAAGCCCAGTTTCACTGTTGTATTCCCAGACTGAAAACAGTGCTTAGCACATAGTAGGCACTCAATAAATATTTATAAAGAAACTTTTTAGTTTCTTTAAAAGTGGGACATTCTGAATCAAGTCATTCTTTCTTATGACACCATGAAGGTGTGTGAAGAGTCTCATATCTATCAACTGTTTATATTCACTACACTTAAAGTTGCTCACTACTAGAGATCCTATTAAAACAACCAAACCATAAACAACAACAAAAATTAACCAAAACTTTGGTTAGTGATCAAATGTCCATGATAAGCCTGGCGGACGTTCCTTCTGACCTATTTAAGTGAAATGCTTTCTACACCGATCAGAATTCCTGCTCTAATAACAGGCTCATTAGCAGGCCACTTGAGTATGTAAGACAGTTTGGCTGATAGAGTCCTAAATTCCTCAAGAAAATGCATCAACACAAGAGAGATGACGCTTAAGGCAGTCTGTGGTCTTTACCACTGCCATTCCATATGCAACCTTGATTTTGGTAAACACTTTAAGAAATGACCTCAAAGCTAATCGTGCGACTTGGAGCGTATTTTAGAGTCAGTGACTCAGGTGGGATTAGAACCAACGAAAGGTGCTCTTGTTCTTGCCTTAGAAAGTAATGTCTCCCAAGTCTTCCATCTCGACCCCGCTCCAACCACTTCCATTTTTAATCTTAAAATGTTGAGAGATGGGGGCGGGGCGGAAAAAAAATGTTGAGAGCAATCAGGAAAAATACAGAATCTAAATAATAGCTGTAGAACATTTTCAACATTTATTTAAAACCTGGTCCAACTCTTACTTTTTGTTCATCTCCAATTTAAACTACTGAAATTATTTTAGCTTGTTCACACTATATAAGAACTAATTCATTTTAAGAAATATTCTTTTGTCTAAAAGGTGCGGGATTTGCAAGAGCTTATAGTCCTATGAATTTCCAATTAAGTTTTACTGCATAGTTATTAAAACAGTATACACTTTTAAGGTCAAAAATTTAGAAGAGATATAAAAGTCTTAAGATGTTCCTTTAGAATCACCTTTCCTCTTGCTGTCCTAATACACAGTCAATACAACTAGAAATGATATACCTTGAAAGCAACAAAACTAGATTTAAAAATAACTTCCTTTTTTAAAAAAATATACACATTGCACATTAACCTATACAGACAGACCCCTCAGTCATGTAAGTATGCAAAGTATACCTTCTACTGCGTGTAAGCATACACTATAAGGTTAAGCGGCTGATATATAGGTGACTAAATCACTGGGGTGGGCCAAAAGACAGGGCACAAAATGGAGAATCTTAAGTTCTAAGCAGACCATTTATGCTAATAAAAGGAAATACATAGAAAACTGGTCAGCATCTACTTAATAATCAATGTGATAAGCATGCTTCAAGTTAAGGTAAAGGTGGATTTTGATCTGAAACTTGCGATGATCTCCAAATACAAGGAGCTGTATCACCGGGTGTTCTAGCATTGTGTTTCCCCCAAGTCCATCATTTGTAACCATGTTGATTGGATTCCTAACTAACCAAAAAAAGCATACTTTTATTCCAGTTCCTGTCTTGCCTTCAAAGCTTTGCAACCCTGTTCACATACAAAGGATCAGCAATGGTAAAGTGACCCAGCCTCTCTCTCCTGCTGGTAACCACAGGGCAGCTTCTCCATTCCAAAGATGTAACCTAAGCTTGCACAGATGGCCTAGCTAGCAGGGGAGCTGGGTTTGTTTTCGGGGTGGGTGCTGTAAAACGCCAGGTGTATTTAAAGAAGGGCGCAAGACTATATGATGGAGGAATGATGACAGAAGAGGGGAGTTCCTGTTGTCTGGTAGAGCCTGTGGAAGGATCTAGATTTCACAGGCTGAGACCATCTACTCCTCACTCGTCCGCTACCAGTTATGTAAATTTATTAAGACCCTTCTTGGTCTGTTTGGTCTGTTATTTTATGGATAAAATTTAGACAATGCCCTTTGTCTCGGATGGTTGCCAGTGTGACGAATGAAAATCACGTATGTAAAACCTGGTACGTGGTAGGCAGTCAATAAAGGGCAACCTGCTTTCCCATTCTCTAGTTCACCCAGAATAGCGCCTTAAAAATCACAAAGACAAGACTGCAACGTTAAAACGAAAAGGCCCACGTTGGTTGGCAGGGAAAGAAACGACTTGGGTGGAGGCTCGCATATTTACTGGAAATTTTCGCTTAAAATGGAGTTAGGATATTGATAAGAGGCAGGGAGACATATGGGAAAGACATACAGTATGAACAAAGCTAGCCAAAAAAAAAAAAAAAGACATCCCTTTATGTAAGCACGAAACAAACTTCGGAAGGTGCGGATATCCTGTGAACCTCCTCTGTGGCCTCAATTAAAATCACAGGAGCACGGAGAGCTAACCTAGATGTACACCGTCCACAAGCCTCCTTGTCGGTTTCAGATCACCAAGTTATTTTGCAAAACGGTCTTCAAACCCGAGGCGGCTCTCCCGCCTCCAAACCCGTCCCAGATGGGTTTGGGAGTTGCAGAAGAGAAAAGTGGGATGGTCTGGTCAAATAACTGAAAAACAAGGCGGTGGGTGAGGGGGCGGGGTAGAGCAATGTGGCCGAGACGCCGCCAGCGAGCCAGAAAGACAGCAGCTTCACAATGAAGGAAAGGAAGAGACTGCGACAAGCGCCCGCTCCAGGTCGCTAGTAGGGACTGATGGCGAGGCCCGGGGCGCGCACAGCGTGGGAAGACGCGAAGGGGGCGCGGGACGAAGTGAGAGGGTCGCTGGCCAGGCAGGGAAGCAAAGGAGCACCGGAGCAGGTGCAAAGCCCCCGGGCGGGAGGGAACGGGCTCGGGATACTCACCGTGTAGAGCAGGTTGAGCGCACAGAGGCAGTTTTTGGAACACGCAAAGCCCCCACAAACCATCTTGGAGCCTGTAGTTTCCGGCAACTGCAGGTAAATCTGGCTCCAACGGACCCTCCCAGACAGCCTTCTTTGTCCTTGCCTTCGGGGCCTGGCGGAGGCGAGACAGTGGCGCGGACACCGGCGGGGGACCGGGAGCCTGGGCAGCTATGCGCGCCGCGCCCGCTGCGGCTCCTGCTCGCTCGGGAACCTGCGGTCACTGCAGCTGGAGCCCGAGCCCCGCCCAGCACCAACGCCTCGCCCCGCGCGCTGATTGGCCGCCAGTAGGAAACAAAGGTAGAAATATGCAAATAAATGCGCTCAGCCAGTCGGGATCCGGGAGGGGCGGGGCGGCCCTGGGGCGAGGGGAAGGGAGCCCGAGGCCAGAGCTTGTGACTCGGCCTCGCAGTCGTTTCCTTGGGAGCAGGTGAGGCGAAGAGGGTGGGGCCCGGCGGAGATCCGCGCTGGCCGGGAGAAACGTGACAGCACTTCCCAGTTCTCCACCCGGCGGATGACGTGGCACCATTTTGAATAAGATTTAAAAATTAAATCTGTCCTTGTTTGAGTAAAGGAAGGAAGGAAGGCAGGAAGGCATAAATGAAGGGGTAAAGGGATGTCAAAGATTTAAAAGAGAAAACGAAGTGGCAAAAAAATGAAAGGAAGGTAATCAGTGAAAGAATAAAGAGTAAAAGAAGAGAATGAAATCTCTGCTCTCAGAAAATAGGTAACGTCGTTGTGACTCTTGTCAGCTCAGATTTATCCTACGGGGGTTTGCAAAATATTAATAAACTTTATGAATACGTGCATGCAAAAGAAAAGAGATTATTTTTGACTTTCAATACTGATTTCCAATAAGCTTTTTTTCCCGCGTAACTGAAAATTTTTAAATGACACAATCTTCACCTCAGTCAAGTCATTATCACTTTATTAAGTGTCTACTGTAGAAATGCATCTCGTATCCTCAGATTCCTGACCTATAAATTGGAATATTAGTGTGTCATTAGGGTACTTTTTGCACAGTACCTGGCACAGGGTAAGTGCTCAATAAATGTCAGATAGTATCAGTAGATCTAACAGTTTTTGAATACCTACAGTGTTCCAGGCACTGAGATAAACCAATAGGTTTGGTTATTTCATAGTACCTTCTACCAAAACAGGGTCTTGTAGAGGCATTTTCAGATACTTACATGAAACCTAAGAGTTCATGTAAGTGTTCAGTGAATTATATGATAACAAACACTATATGTTTAATAAAACATTACAGCTGATTAAAATAATTTGTCTCCTTGGAATTCTCTGCTTTCTCATCTAACCTCTCCTTACCACCCAAAGCCCCACCACATCAAGAAGGCTCCATTAATTCATTGGCTTTTGTATTCCACATTAAATTAACCTTTTGTATACACCAAGAAGTAGACCAAAATTCAATCTAGAAAGTGGCCCTCTAGCCCAAATAATACTTTGGTGCTTGGCTTTCCATTTTAAAAGCCAGAGGCTTACTAAAGAAGATGTATTAGCAAGGAGATCTCTTCTTCCTGTTCCCATTCCTGGGTGTCACCAACACTGCTGCCACTTCAACATTAGTCAACCAACTATGGCAACTTTCTTTTTTCCTTCTTCATTATATTCTCTGCCATCTTCCTATGGATTTAATCTCTTTTTCTCAGAGAAATGCTACCTATCCGTCAGGGATTCGGCAGAAAGAAAATGGCTCATTCAAATAGCATAATTGAGAAGAGTTTAATAAAGGGACTACTTTCAAAAGCGTGGACAAGTTTAAAAGAAGCTAGCGACGAGGGTGAAGCAGCTCAGATCCAGCAACAGCAAGCACTTATGATTTCCCTTAAATCTGGAGAGCAGTTACAGAAGCCAGGCACAAGCTGTAGTTGTAGGAGAGCTGTCTGATAGGAGTTGTGGTCTTTAATATAGAAAACTGAGAAACTACTGAAAATTGAGGGAAAAAGATGAACATAAAGGATTTCTCTTTAGAATTGGGATGTAGAACTTTACAAAAGACGTTAGTTCACACCAACTAGTTAAGGAACTACATAAGTTACAAAAATCATAGCTTTTTAAAAAACCTTTAAGAGAACTGAGGCCCCAAAGACATCTAAAGAAACTAAAATCTGGGAAATAATAAGACATTCTTAGAAAGAAAAAGCCTATAGTTGCTTTTATCTCTTGTGGATTGACTGTAGAAGGAAGACTGCTATAGAGAGGGATAAAGAGAAACTAGTTGAGCATTTAATCATCTCTTAATGCCTGTGTGTAGATTAGTGTGACAGTTTATAATCCAAACGTTGCTGGTTCAAAGTCCATGTGCCCAAATCTTCAAAAAGTCAGAACTAAAAATGTCAGAGTTTAGGGAAAAGTTTATTGATCAAGAAGGTGCCAACTGAGAAGATGGGAGCCCTAGTGGTACCTCAAATCTATCTTAAGAAATCACAGAGTTCAGATTTCTTTTATGTCAAGGGAAGGGGAAATTGGAGAGGGCACAGGTGATTGACCCCACAGACATCTGAGGGGGCCAGTTGGGGTACGAGGAAGCCTTGCTTGTTGATGTGAGTCCAGTCACAAGGTTCTTTTATAAACAATTCATACTTCCCTTATCTCTTCAAGATCAAGCAGAATTTTTCTAATGATTAGCATGTGTCTATATGTAAGACTAAGCAGAAAATATTGGCCTGAAGGCCATGGGAACAAACCAGGCTTAAATAAGATAGAGTCAGGGAGACCGAGCATTCCATGCTGTTACACAAGGAGCCCCAGCCACAGAGTGAGTCTAGAACTACTTGCTAGCTCTAACTCACGGATTTTCCCTTAGTACAAACGTTATAAGCCCCAACAGCAGTGGTCAGACTAAAGTGCGTCCTCTCAAACTACATCAAGGCACACAGGCCTTTCCCAAGTACAAGACAGTAGCTAAAAGCTGGAGTCAGGACAGGAAAGATAAGAAAAATCCCTACAAAGTGATCTGGGTCTTTACCTAATCTGGGCTTTACCCAAGGTAATGGCTGCCAAAGGTAAGGGAGTAGCAGAAGAGGAAAATCTCTCCATGGTATACTATAAGAGCCCTCCGAGATAGGGATAAAACAACAAGATAGAGATGTCACGGGACATTACTGAAAGCCAAAGACATACTAGAGATCAAAGAATATTCCCCAGCAAGCAAAAGGTAACAGCCAGGTTATAAAAGCACAGAAATCTCTCAAGACTCAGAAAGATGGTGGCTGGGCAAGATGATGGTGGAAGTACAGAGACCTCTAAGCACACCTCTTCCTGTAGAAGAAAAGTCTTGATAGTTCCTCAAAAATATTTGAAACCTATGCTGAATTAAATCTAACTAAACTGGTAACAAATCCTTACCTAGTACAACTACAGTTTAGACTGACTTAGGCACCTGCAGTAACAGACTGACAGAATAAAGTATGTACTGTTTTCTGCGGGTAAATATTCTTTGTTTCAGTCTCAATTTTTTATAGACCATCTGACACATATCAAAAAATTATGAAAGACTTGGATGACCAAGAAAAGATATAGTCAAAAGAAGAAATGGTCAATAGAAGCAGAATCAGAGATGATTCAAATGTTAGAATTATCAGACAGGTCCTGAAAACACAACATGATAAATATGTGAAATGATTTATTGGAAAATATGTAGGAAAGTATGGAAATTTCAGCAGAAAGATAAAAATTATTGGGAAAATAAAGCAATGAGAAATACAGAGATTTTTTTTTTTTTTAAGTGATTTCTATAGACCGGACACGATGAAAGAAAAAGGTGAATTTTAGAATAGGTCAATAGCAATTATTCAAACCAAAACACAAAGATAAAAAGAGTGAAAAAAATGGATTAGAGCATCTGATATCTGTGGGATAAAATCAAGTAGTGTGGGCGACTAGAGTTCCAGAAGGAAAAGAGAAAGAAAATGGGGCAGAAGAAATATGTAAAGAAATAACAGTAAGGAATTTTCTAAAGTTAGTAAGAAATACCAACTCACAAATCCAAGAATGGTCACCTCCTCCATTCTCTACTGATCCAAGGAAGAGAAGCCTTCCCAAACTCAAGGTGAGGGGAGCACAGACACCACCTTTCCATGGGAGAGTTACAAGCCACAGTGAGGAAGAACACATAGGATGTGAGATATTATATCTTTGGAAAATAAAATCTACCACACACAATGTCTCTTTTTCATACTATGCCTCCATATTTCCCTTTCGCTGACAAATTGGCTTTTTTAATGTGAGAGAAAAAGAATAAGACATTTGACTCTAGTTCTCAGTTACATGGAGACTAAGCTGAGAGACTGTATTTTGTTAAGTGGATTTATTTATACAATAAATCTGTCTTTGTTCATAAAAGCAATAGAATGGATAATTGAAATTTATTTTTAAAAATAGGTCTTCTAAGTAAACTGTTTTATAACCATTTTTAAATAAGAATAACAAAGACAATCTAAATCTAATCAGTTTACACATAATTTCTTAGTCTCGGAATAAATCTTTAACATGAAATAAATTTCTAACAATTTAGGAGATTGCTATAGTCATTTCTCCTCCTTTATTTTAAAGATTCTTTCAAGCCAAGGCAAACAGAATCTTTGTGCATTGCTCCAGGGCTTCTGAGAAGCAAATATCAAGACTTTCTTAGACGCGCAAGGGATTAATTGAGGGAGACATCTGTAAGGGTAAATAGGAAAGGAGCTAGGAGAAGTAAAACGCAATTCAGGTCTGACCTCTGTGAAGGGGAGTGGGAAGGAAGGAAAAGAGAGAAGAAGGAAGTGTGAGAGGGAGGGAGGGTGGAAGGTCTTAAATTGCAGTAGGGTTTTAAGAAAATTTGACAAGGCCAGCAGGGCATCTGAGCCAAAGCCAGATATCAGAGAAATCTGACACACCTCTTTGTGACGAGCCTGCCTTAGTATCCCTGCTCCACTCAGTCACTGGCTGGAAACATCTGTACAAACACAATGGTGGATGTCAGAGTATGACATTAGGGCTGGCTTCAATTACATTCCCCACAACCGATCTGAGAGGAGTGTTCTCTCGAAAAATAATTCTAACTAAACTTTTCCTGTATGCCCTAAAAACTTTGCATTTCTGTCGTTGCATTTCAAACCATCTTTTACTTTTTCAGTCCTCATCATTTTATCAGGGAAGGAAATTATCTAACTTCATCTGTGTAATCCATTTCAGATTTTAACAATCTTTATTTAAAAGCTTTTCGTGGCCTAGGTTTAGCTTGATGTTAGCTTAAAATTTTTTCATTCTTTTTTTTATCATTCAAGTTTAAGGTCAACATTTCCTTTTTAATAATTCAATACAAGGACTTAATTTTGTTCAACAAATCTTAGGCAAAATTACTCCTAAGGCATTGTATAGCACTGTTGACTCCCCTGCCAAAAGATTTTTCTAGACTTCTCAAAAATATGAATGTGAAATTAGATAAGCGTAAAATCGTTCATGCACAATTTATAGTCACATAAAATATCAGTGATATAGCAAATTTTAAATTGCTTCACCAACAATATACCTTGCTATAGCCAAACCCCAGTATATTTCCTTAGCCAATAAAGTATTTTTATGACATAAATTAAATGCCAGTTTTAAAAATGTCTGTCAGTGGTTTTAACTAAAGTTGATTCATTTAAATGGTTTCTAATGACAAACATTTTTTTTACTATAAAATTTTTCTGTTCATTATTCTTCAGATAGTCTTCTGTCTCCTGGGCGAGTAAAAGAAAGAACTGTAGAAACTTTCCTTTGCAATGATTTGCAATCTTTTGGATTCAATGAATCATGGGAAGGGTGTTTCTTGGCCAAGAATAAGACAAAAAAGCTGATCAATAAGCCACCTTTCTCTTTCCAAGTCCATCTCTTGCTCTGTTTTCCCCGTGTTATCCTTTTTGATGTTTTGCCAAACTTTAGCAATTAAATGCAATACTTTCTTCCCTCCTACAGTAATATTCAGTCTCCCTTTTGCTATGCAGGATGTTTCACTATTCATGCCAAAGAACCTCAAATCATAATTTAATTTCAGAAAATGTTTTTCTTCCAATTACAAATTAAACTTGAAGTTTTTTCTTGCTTTTACCAGTTTTTTCTCCCTGCATATGATGCCAACAGGACTAAAACATATGCATATATATGACTATCTTGTCATATGATATGGCACTAAAATCTCAGTTCTAGATTTCTGTGACTATTTTTAGTGGCATATTCAGCTATTACAGCTTATGTACAATTACAGGGCCTAACGGGCAAATCCAGCTTGACGGCCTGACAAATCCAACCTGATCACTGATCAGCTGACTTTAATGAGGGGGGACAATCAGCTTTAATAACAGGATAACCCTCTTACACTCTGCCTCTTTTTCCACATCCTCCCTTCCAATTTTTCTTTATTCACTGTATTAACAATGCACAAATGGGATGACAATTTAAAGTGAATTGATGATATATTTGATGTTACATCACACCTAAAAATACTTTCTGGACATCTACCTTATTTTGAGTCTGAGGCCTGAATCTGTTTTCATGTTGAGTATTATAGATCATTACATGTTGTATTAATTTAGTTCCATGGCTACTTCATTCAGTAAATACATTGTTTTTTTGTATCTGAAAGCTAATAATACTGCCTTAATTAATACAAATATATCAGCATGAATAGGGAAAGGCACAGTTAGAGTGGTCAACTAAGTTTATTTAAATAAGTTGTCATTAAGTTGGAGAAAATGGAAGAAAACCTGGAATTTATAAGGGTGACTATGTGTTCTTAAATTTTATAAAAACATATCTTTCTGCCTCTTCCCTAGAAAGAGTTTACGAGTTCTAAAAGCAAGATTGATAGAGTCTAAAGCAGCTCCTGGTGCACTGGAAATCGTTCAATCTGGAAACAACTCAGATATCTATCAATACTAGAAATGGATCACTAAATCATGGCACGTGTCACATGATGGAAACCTATCCTAAGCCAAAAAATGAACAAAATAAAGCTACCTCAATATATGAATGTGTCTTACAAACGAGGAGCTGAGTAAAAGAAACCAGAAATACAAGAATGTATATTGTATGATTCCATTTCTATAAAACTCAAAAACATAAATTTTAAAGACTATTTAGCAATGAAAGTTAGAGTAAAGCTACAAATGAAAGTGAGGGATTGGTAACCATAAAGGTCACGATAGACATGAACATAGGGAGGTGTGTGTGGAAATGGTGACTGGGAGAGGGTGAGAGGGGGATTCCTGGGGTGTCGATAGTGTTCCTGAATGAGCACACTGTGATTAGTCTATAAAAGAGTTGAGGGAGGGGATATAAATCTATAGCCTAAAGTACCTGTAATTTGACATTTTTATATTCTATAAACAGTGTTATTCCATTTAAAAAATAGTAAAACCATCTGTGTATTTTTCAAACTTATTTTCTTGTACACATTTTTCTTTATAACAGTAACTATTTATCAGGGAATGTGGCTGATAAGGTGATTCTTTTGATTGCATCGATGATGGCAATGACAGAAGAACAGAGATGATGGGCAAAGTCTCGACAGGTCTGAGTAAAAGGTACTCAATCATCTGATATGTTTGCATTTGAAAAGATATTTTTGACAGTATTATGATAACATGGTTGTTTTTCACGATTCTTTTTGTTTAGTAATGTCATCCAGAGTCATTCATTCTCTAATTATTCAGACCGCTTAACCTTCAAAATGTTCCTTTGATCATGCCCCGTCCTTTTGATTTTTTTTCATTGTAGTATTTTGTTGTCTTTTTTTGACCCCAGGTGATTTAATCTAGGCAATAGGGAAGAGCAAGACCCTAGGCATAGGGATAATATAATCGAAAGGAATGGTCTGTGAAGAAGTGAAGTTAATCATCAGTTAAGTGATGTGAGTACTAAGATTCACAAAAACAAGATAACATTTGAAGACTGGGTGAAAATTTAATTTTAGCTTATTTCTCATCTTAGCCTGTAATTCTTAATCTCGGTTGCTCATAAGAATCATCCAAGGTAGTTTTTTAAAATACTAATTTCTTGGCCTCACTCCGGCCTATTTTGATTCAGTTGCTTTAGAGTGGGTTCTGAACATATTAAACATACACAAACACCTCTCTCCAGATAATTTTAATGATAATCCAAAACTGCGTATCTCTGCCCTAAGTGATCTGCTGGTCTCCTGTTGTATTAAATACTATCTACATGACCAGCTCTCTTCTGATTTACACACTGGTAACTTCATGTGACTTCATGTGTTGTTTTACTTTAAACTTAAACTCTTGATTTTTATACCCACTTTCCCAAAATCCAACTTCATTCTTCTTCAGCGTTCTCCTTCTCCTCCCAGATACCTCCATCCCTGCAAATAAACATCATCGCCATTGACTCATGTGAAAAACCTCCTGACACCTCAGGTACCTGACACAATCCTCATATTCAGTCATCAAAATCTGGTGATTTTACTGTTAGAAAATCTGTCCGCTTATCCTTATTTCCACTGCCTTCACAGTGCCCGATCTTCCCTAGGATGGTCTCTGAACCAGCTTTCCTTCTTCCATTTTTATTCTCGGGCAATTCACGCTCCTCATAAATTTGTTTATGACACACTCTTGCTGAAGAGCTTTCGAGGTCTTTCTTAGATTGGTGATTACCAAAGTCTGCGGGGAGGGTGGCGGCAGGGGAACAGGCAGATATTGGTGAAAGGGTACAGACTTCCAGCTATAAAATTAACATGTTCTTGGGATCTAATGTACAGAATAGTGATGGTAGCTAAAAATACTGTATTATATACTTGAGCGTTGCTAAGAGAATAGATCTTAAATGTTCTCACTACAAAAAAAGAAATGGCAATTATGTAAAAGGATGGAAATATTAGCTAATACAATGGTGATAATCATTTTGCAATATATAAATGTATCAAATCAACATGTTACACACTTTAAACTTATGCAATGTTATATGTCAATTATAACTCAATAAAACTGAAGGAAAAAAAAAAGTTTTTCTTTTGCTCTAAGGATGAAATCCAATTTGTTTCATTTGACCTACTAGGCGGGAGCCTCCATTGCAGTCTCGCCTCCCACTCCCCTCCCCTCATTCACCAGGCTTCCATGTCTTCACTGACCTTTTTTCTTTTTTCGTTTCTAGGCCACAGCAAATCTCTGGTTTCCTGAGGGGACTTCATACAGGATCATTGTTCATTCTGCATGAACTGTCCATCTTCACATAATTTCTCTCCCAACCCACTCCCCACCCCAGCTTCTCACACCACTGCCATGTCATTTCGGCCTGACTAAATTCTATATACCCTTTAGTTCTCACATTACATATTACCCTCATTCTAAATTAGGTCCACTTCATAATTGCTCTAAAACACTGTATTGTTTCTTCAAAGCATTTTCAATAATTGCAATTAAACATTTATTTGTATATTTATGTATTTTTCTTTCCCAGTAGAATGTAAGTTCCACAAAGTCACAGACTAGGTCTGTCTTGTTAGTGCAAAATGCCCACCACATATCACAGTGTGGGTGTCGTAGTCCTCAAACACTAAATACTTGTTGAACGAATGATTAAAACAGGAGCTTCCTCTTTCCATGGGATTCTCTTGACTCTGGGAGATTGATGAGCACTCATGAGGCCCTGCTTGGCCCTCACAAGAGAAGCTGAGGATGAAGAAATCAAGATTATAGGAAACTTTAGATAGCATCCTAACTGGATAGGTATAGCACTGGGATTTCCTAATAATCTGCGCCCTTTGACCCAGTTGGTGTTTGATAGATTGTCTTCCTCCATGAAGTGTGCTCTTGCTTTGCCATGGGATCCTGATTGTTTGCTGTTGTGGTGCTATTCTAAAGCAGAGGTCTGGCATGCAGGATGTGATGCAGATCATGGGACGTGAGCAGTGGGGGAGGCACAACAGCTTGGAATACCACCTGGGTCACCCATTGACACCAGTCAAACCGGAGATTTCCAATCATTAACATCTGGTCCAGGAAACGTCAATAAATCTCTCTTCATGAGGAGCCTTATCATCCGGAATCACCTTTTCTTTCACCACATAGATATTTTTAAAAATCCTTCAGTGTTATATCAGATATTTAATTAAAGTTTCTATTTAATTTGAATAGTTGAATCATTTCTGCCTTAGAGGCTACTCACAAAAATATAAACTGCTTCTCCCAGTCTTATTCTGGCCCAAGAATATATGACAGATATTAAAATCATCAAAGAGCAATCTACTCTTTTTGTGGGGGAGGGAGAGAGGTGCAATCATTCAATCATCTAAAGTACCCATCAAAAAACAATCTACTTTTTATGGCAATTAGTCCAAAAAAAACAAAACAAAACAAAACAAAACGTAAGATCCTAGTGCCTAGAACTACGAAGGAGGACAACATAGGCATAATGTCCTATATTTCTGGCTTCGGCCACCTGGCATTGACACAATTAACTAGGCCCAGAACTCACAGAGGAAATTTCTGGGGACTACTGGAGGCATCATCCAGCAGAAGTACCCAGAACACTCATCCTTCTAGGCATCTGATATCATGAGCTTAGTCATCTGCATGAGATGCTGCACATTCCAAGCTATTTAGTACCTCTCCATAGTAAATATTGCTCAGGAAGCAGTCTCAGGGCAGTGAACCAATAGAGTCAACCTTACCTTTGAGATCAATTTTCTGGTCCCGGAGGTCTAGAAAATGAGGCACCAAGTGCCACAACAGTCCAGGCACCATTTTTCTTCCAAGGTCACCATGAGCAATCTGGGTCTCGTGGCGTAACTTTCCGGAACATCCCTACTGATAAATAAGTAAAAGTATAAAAGTATACAGGTACAAAGAAAAAGAAGAAAGTATTTTTTTTGTTTTAATTTATTGACTGTAAGAAAATTTTATTTCTTATTCTTATTAAGAATTATTTTAAATTAACTATTATTAGTGTATACAAGATAATGATCCACTATTATAACATAAATCTCTATAATCATTATTAAAAGACTCTCATCTTATTATTATTACTATCTAATATGTAATGAGTGCTTACTATGTGCCTGACAATGTGCTAAGAATATTATATGAATCTTATATAATTATGACTATAATTTTGTGAGATGCTAAGCAACTTGCATAATCTTACATATGAGATAACTTGTATTATGAAATAACTTTCATCTTATTCATTGTGACAGCAACCTTGTGAGAAATTAATAAACTTTTGTAATAGGAACTATAATAATAAAGGGAGGCTTGGGGAACATTTGTAGAAAATTAATTATTGTGGTAAAACATTAGATAAAAAAGAGTAGAATGTTTCAAAATAGTTGATGGGGGAAAACAACAGATCTTAAACAGAACATAAGATTAGAGAACTCTATATTAAAATGACATATTCTATTGTATCAGTCATAATAAATAACAATTTATACTTAAAAAACACATTTAGTTTCATTTTATATAATTCTCAAAATAGAGGAAAAAATTAAAGAACAGATCCTAATTAAGGGTCTAAGAGTCCACGAAAAAATGAGTTTAAAATTTTCCTTTAGTTGTCTACTCAAGAAAAAAAAAACTCACTGAGATAATATATTTGAATATACTTTAATGTAATCACATACTTCAAAGAGCCAGCCTTAACTTTGGGAGGTGGTAAATTCCAAGGATAACTTCCACTTTTAAGTTTGTTATTAAAATAATTATAGACTTGTAAATTAAACTTATTAGAATTTGTATTTCAAATTTCATTCATTTTCTTTGAGGGGGATATAGTGTTTATTTAAGTACCCGTTCCTAGAAGTCAGACTTGTTTTCAGTAAAAATTTGGATAAGTAACTCAGTTTTGCTAAGCTGATCATTAGCTGTAAATCGGATTAATAATAACTCTATCCTACAGATTAATAATAGCTCTACTCTGCCCTTTTGTTTTAAAGATAAAAAGAAAATTGATTATTTAGCCTTAGGGAATTACATATAATTACTGAAATAACAATTGTATTTGCCTAGTTACATTTACAGAAGCCTGTGCACTGATTTGAGTACTATGTGTTTTAATTTGGCAAATGTTTAAATTAGTTCTGAGTGTGGCAAGATTCCCAGGATTGAAGCATTTTAGAACACAGTATTACATTGCATATTTAATAGTATTTGTTATTCGTCTGTCTCCAAAAGTAATTTATGATCAATTTTAGGGTGCTCACAAATTTGACATTTAATCATAATTATCTCAAATATTAAAAAAAAAAATTTTTGTTTTCATGTTCACTTGCTTTCAGACAACCAGCAAAGGTGTTTGTGCTTTATATTCAACTTGTAGTCCCATGTGGGTTGTCTAATATATTAGTTGGTGCCTAAGTCAGCTCAGGCTGCTATAACAAAATATAATGAGTGGCTTTAAAAATAGACATTTATTTTTCACCAGTTTAGAGCATGGGAAGCCCAAGATTAGGGTGCCACCCTGGTTGGGTTCTGGTGAGAACTCTCTTGCTGGCTTGCAGATTCCTTCTCACTGTGACCTCAAAGGGCAGAGAGAGCCTGCAGTTCTTGGTGTCTCTTACTATAAGGACACTAATTCCATCATGGGGACCTTACCCTAAACCTAATGACCTCTCCCAAGGCCTACTTCCGAAAACCATCACATTGGAAGTTAGGATTTCCACACGTGAATATGGAGGGCCACAAACATTCAGTCCATAACATTTGGCTAGGGCTGTCCTGACTAAGGACCACTAACCGGGTGGCTTCAAATATAGAAATTTATTATCTCACAGTCACACGGAGACTAGAAGTCTAAAATCATTGTGTCAATAGGGTTGGTTCCTGCTGGGAGCTGAGCAAGAGAGTCTGTTCCATGTCACTCTTTCAACTTCTGGTGGTTCGCTGGCAACCGTTGGTGTTCCTTGGCTTCTGCTGGATCACCCTGATCTCTGCCCTCATCTTCACATAGTTTTTCCCCTTTTTTTGTCTCTCTGTGTCCAAGTTTCCCCTTTTCATAAAGCCACCAGTCATGTTGGATTAGGAGTCTATCCTTCTCCAGAATGACCTCATCTTAACTAATTATATCAGCAATGATTTTATTTCCAGATAAGGTCACATTAGTGGTATTGAGGTTTAAGACACCAAAGTATAAATTTGAAGGGGATACAATTCAATTTATAATGACTTTAATATCTATAAAACTTAGATAAGGCTATGAAACATTATTTAGCTCTCAAACATTTATAGGCTATATTATTTTTTCACATTAATATAAAATATTATTTAATATATTACATGGTCTATGTTTTCTTACTTGATATCTTCTTTTCTGTGAGAAATATTGGCAATATTGAAATAAAATTCCAAGTTTGGTGGACAGAAAGGAATATACATTTACAAAAAGAAACAGAATCCTAAATGTCATCTGAGAACACTTAGCCAAATCAAATTAGCAATTTGCTCAGTTTCCTGGTATGGTACTTGCAGTGTTTAAAAGTGGTTTTTAAATTAGCTATTAAAAAGCATTTAATTTTGCACAAAGCAGCTTTCACTACAGAGCCTTAATTAAAAGTCACTATTTAATTATTGATGTACTGCTCGGGGTATTCAAATGATTTAGAAAAAACTAGCAAGTAACATTCTGCAGATTTGGGCCCACTGGCACACAACAATTCAAGGTAAATTCAAAATACTATTTGGCTTTATTTCTTTCGTTTTTGTATCCATTAGTCTTTAGAGAAAGCTTCCAGGTAATCCCATCTCTGATGAGATCAAAAGCCAAGAATATGCTGGAAGTATTCTGTATATTCACTTAAAAGTCCAGAAAAATTGGAAGCACTAAAAGTTTTACCAGCTTGTGGAAGAACCATTAGACTGATAATACAGATTTTTAAGAGCTAAGTAATAATCACACCAAAAGAAAGAAGACTTGGTTATATAATGCAATAGGACATCTGCACCTCTTTGGAGACCAGGCAGGCTCTGGGGATGTTGGAGGCCTTTATCTGGTGCCGCTCAGCCCTGCTTGGTTGCCTCATGGGCTCCTAAAGCAAGAGGACTTTAAGGGCATGCCTGTGGCCCCCCAAAATGATGAGTAAAATGAGTGTCATGGGTACTCACTGCTTGTCCCTGATACCTTGAGGAAAGAAGGAAAGAAATTCTGACATGCTACGACATGAATGAACCTCTAGGACATTATGCTAAGTGAAATAAGCCCAGTCACAAAAAGGCTAATACTGTATGATTCCACTAATATGAAGTATCTAGAGCAGTCAAATTCATAGAATTAGAGACTAGAAAGGTGACTGCCAGGGGCTGGGGGAAGTGGGTAAAGGGCAGTTAATGTTTAATACATATGGAGTTTCAGTTTTACGAAAACGTTCTGGCCATTGGTTGCACAACAATGTGAATATACTTAATACTATTTAACTGTACATTAGGAAATGGTTAAATGATATATTTTATGTTACGGCTTTTTAAAATCACAATAAAAAATTATAATTCAAACTTTCTAAAAACTGCAAAGTGCAATAAATGTAAATAATTACATTTTTGAATAATTTTTTTTTGGATTTTGAAGCAGTTATACTTCTGACATCACTAAGACTTTTGAGATATTCTATGTTTCGGACTTCCTTCCATTTATGGCTGATGGTGTGCAGTATTAGGTTTAGGTTAGCTGAAGTGTTACTGCTCTAAAATCCATATTGTAAATAAAAGCTTCAATATTATTTTGAAATACTTGATACTTTAAAAATTTGTATGGATTTCAAATTAATTTGCATTATCATAGAAATTTCAATATTACATTTGTCATTGAAGGAATCGAAGTGCCATTAGATTCTAAAATATAATTTAAATGTATATTTTAAAATAGTTTAAATTTTTTTCACTTTTAATTATAAAATATTTCAAATATATAAAAAAATAAGAGATGTTGGGACAACTGGATATTCACATTTAAGATTCAACTGCACACTATTGAAAGAGTTGATAAAAGATAAACATTGTGCTACTGAGGAATAAAGAACTTTTCGTTGTGTTTAAAAAACAACTAAAATCAACATAGCATTCACTTGCAAAATCAAGTTGTATAAATAAAAAAGCTAGGAGACTCTTCTAATTTAAATTACTAAAAATTTTATCGGCTGAGTTGCTTCCAACAGGATCAGTGAAAAATCACAGCAATTATCAAGAGGCTGGTGAGAAAATTCAACCTCCTAAGACAAACATTATTTACCACTTTAAGTGAACAAACATAATTCTCCAAATCAAATATTTCCACAAACACTGCTTTCCATAAAACAAAATAGTTCTAAGGTCAACAGTGCTTAGAGCATACCTAATAAAGCAAATATTGAATGTCAATATAAAAAACAAATTAAAACATTGAAATATTAGGAGAAATTTCCCTTCTTTTAGTAAGCAAATTAAGATAGTCACTTTAGGATAATAAGGAACAAACAATGTAGATTAAACTTACTTTTCACAGTAAATAAAGGCTAAATATTCTATGTTCTTTATCTTTCTTCCTTATCTTTCCAAACATACATGTAGTAATGACCAAATTAGTGCTTTGAATTTGTGGAGTCAGCATCCTTTTATTTTTCCTGCCAGATTTCACTTTAGGACTTTTCGTCTATTGAGTTTTTTTCCTTAAACTTAACCAAGGGGGAGTTAAAGTATCCTGGGCTAATGATTTCCTTTTCCTCTTATACCAATTATTGTGGATGAGCATTATAGCCAAGCTTCTTTATATTCCAATTGGCATTTTGACTATTGAATAATGCCTCCTCTGCCAAAAAAAAAAAAAAAAAAAAAGATACCCATGTCCTAATCTCCAAACCTGTGAATACATTACATTACATGGCAAAGGATTTTGCAGATGTGATTAAACTGAGGATTTTGAAAATGGGGAGATTATCCTAGGTTATCCAGGTGGAATGGAATCATAACATAATCACAACAGAGAGACAGCGGGCAGCACAGAAAAGCAGAGGTCATGCTGCAGGCTTCGAAGGTAGAAGTGGCCATAAGCCAAGGGTGTAGGAATTCTCCAGAAACTGAAAAAGGCAAGGCCCTGGATTCTTCCATAAAGTCTGCACAGGAACACAGCTCTGCTGACCTGCTTTAGACTCTGACCTCCAGAACTGGTAAGATAGTAAATCTGTGTGGTTTTAAGCCACTATGTTTGTGATTTGTTATAGTGCGACAGGAAACTCACACAAGGTTTGGTCTGTAAGCAGCTTCCTCTCTTGTCTTTTGTGGGATCTGCACACACGGTGTTGCCTGTGATGGTGCTTTTCTATGTGCTTGTGAGTCTCACACAGCTTAAGCCAGTGCCTCCAGTTGCTGACCCAGAACTTGGTCGGAACCCTAGGTGAATAGTGTTGCCTAAGCTGCCTTACAATAAACAGCTAAATGCTCCTATGTGTAACTATCTAGGATATAGATTAAAAGGCTGTTCACTATAACACATTAATACATTAATTTTAAATAAGATAGACAATCTAGAGGAAGATTTAAGGAAATGCCAATCCGTAGGCCCAATTAATGACTCTATTCAGTAAGTTTTAATTGTTCTTTACCATTGCTTAATCTGTTTTGAGTTTCCTGTAAATTTGAGTAGAATATACTCATCCTTTATTGTTTTGACAATAGAATTATCAGACCAAATTGATATGAAAAATGTATCTCAACTGCAATACTTTTCTTCTCCTTAATTAAATATTGATCTGAGGTTTTTTTCTGATTACCCTCTCCCCTGCCTAGTTGAGAGCCCAGGTTGTCTTATGACTTGCTTCTGCTTCCACATTAAATTAAGGATATTACTCGTCCACTTTCATTCTCCTGGGCTGGATTCTGTGATTTCTTTTTCATCTTATCCTTTGTTTATCTTCCAAGATAATAACCTCAGAGCTGGTGTGTGTCTGTGTGTGTGTGTGTGTGTGTGTATGTGCGCGCGCGCGCGCGCGCGTGCGTGCTCATGCCCTCCAGTATTTTCAGCTAAAATCTTACCAGTGTGTGTGTGCGCGCGCGCGCGTGCGCGTGCGTGTTCATGCCCTCCAGTATTTTCAGCTAAAATCTTACCGATAGATGGCCTGTAAGAGATCAAATTTTTAAAAAGGCAAGGCATGAAGTTACATTTAGTTCACTCCATATATTGCAATTCTGGGCTATTATTACCTCGAAACACTCCAATCAAATTTTAAAAATTAGATCTTTAGCACTATGTGTTTTACTTTTTAAATTTCTTCTTCACTGTTTATAAAGTAAAAGGAGAAAGAAAACCCAATTCATCCAAAACAGACACAAATACATGCAGCATTGGTGGTAAAGTGGTAAGAATTGCTTTCTTCCAAAGACACTAGCAGGCCATTTATTTCTTAGTTGGCTATTCTGTTGGACAATGCAAGTTTATTACCTGAGTTGATAAAACAGAAACATACAGTGAGTTATCAAAGCTACTCCATATTTCCTGGACGATGGGCTATCACCTTTTTTTTTTTTTTTAAATAATATCCTGTTGTGTTCTAAGGCCAACTCCTGAGATGAACAAAAAGTGAGTCTCTGAACAGGCAGTTCATTAAGTCAGCCCCAATTCTTCCGTTTCCTGTACTTTAATTCTCTACATCCTGAGTTCCCTTTCCTCTTTACTTTTCCATTGTGAGAGTATGTCAAAAAAGGAAGAATGGTCCCCAGGACAAAAATGAGATGTTAGTAAGAGACTCTGATATCGACAACGGCACAGACATTTCATATGGGAATTGGGCTGTTGAGCTGTAACTATCTGATGTGAGTTACCTTCATCCCATTATTTGGCCAGTTCTTGTCAGATGGCTTCTTCTTTTTTTTTTTTTTAGAAGCAGCATATTCTTTCATAGGTTCTATGTAACTTTCCTGAATGCACATATTTCTAACATATTTGCAGCTCAATCTTCAGAGGCACTGACTGTATTCATGTAGTTACTTGCAAATATTTTCACTATTAGAATAATTATTTTCAGCATGATTTTAGGAACAAGAATATTTTCCCCACATCTAAAACAGTGCACAAATCATTAAAACCTCTGAGGAGTTCATTTGTTTGCTTAAACATTGTTGGTCATTGTATTTGGAAAAAGACTTTTTTTATATACACATGGGGGGGGGAATGGACAAACCTTTGGACTCCATCTAACTAATACAACTTTAGGAATTAACATTTGACTTAAATGTTTGTTTTTAACAACAGGGCAGCAGAAAAACTAATCAGTGGCTTTCATGGATTTTATTAAGCATTTCAGAAATTGAGATTTGTGGTAAATCTTTAAATCTTTTTATTATCTCTCTACCCTTTTTCCAGGGTTTCTTGAGAGCATACCGAAAGGATTCAAAGAAGTCAAAAGGCAGTCTGGAGCAACTCCAAGTTTCAGGTCCTATTATAGAATTATGAAATCACAGACACTAAGAAAGATATGTGCTCTCAGAGGTCATTATGTCTAACTACCTGATTTGCAAGAGAAGAAACTCAAGTCAAAAGAAGATAAAAATGAAGACTAGACTCTTCCCATAAGTGGCCTGAGGTGACCTCTGAAAATGGTTTGCTGCTCACTTGACCCAGAAAACCCCACAAAATCTTGCAAATCAAGAGGTTCAAATCTTTGTGTTCACTTTAAGAACACTCATGAAACTGCCCAGGCCCTCGAGGGTACACATATCCAAAAAGCCACCAAGCATCTGAAGGATGTCACTTTACAGAAGCAATGTGTGCCATTCCATTGTTACAGTGGCAGAGTTGGTAGGTGTGCCCAGGCCAAATGGTGGGGCTGGACTCAGGGTCGGTGGCCCAAAAGGAGTGCTGAATTGTTGCTGCACATGCTTAAAAATGCAGAGTGATGCTGAACTTGAGGGTTTAGATGTAGAGTCTCTGGTCACTCACTGAGCACATCCAGATGAACAAAGCTCCCGAGATGCCTCACAAAACTGACAGAGCTGGTGGGTGATGAACCCCTGCCTAAGCAGCTCCCCCTGCCATACTGAGATGATCCTCACTGAGAAGGAGCAGATTGTCCCTAAACCAGAAGAGGAATTTGCACAGAAGAAAAAGAAATCCTGGAAGAAATTGAAGAAACAAAAACTTATGGCCTGGGAGTAAATTTAACACCAAATAAATGCTAATAAAAGTAAAAAAATAATAATAAAAATTGAAGACTAGAGAGATTATGGTCTACTAGTTTTAAATTAAGAAATATTTTTGGAGACTATGGTCTCTTAAATTCCAATATGATGCATTTGTCTCCCAAACTATGTTACTTCAGACATTGAACATAAACAAATTTAGTTCTTCAAAAACTATAATAAGAACAAAAAGGTTATAATATTCATTTTAGAGATTTCTTTGATAGTTTGAGGGGTATCATCTGATCTGAAGAGGAACTGATTTGATAATATTTGTGGCACTTTAAAATGAGATTATAATAATAATATTTTATT